>NW_026063287.1:0-124999 GCF_024362695.1 Pectinophora gossypiella
TTGTACGGGGTGTAAGTAACATCGTAACGAATACTGAGAGGGATGATTCAACTTATTATTCTGAGTTAATGTCAAGTGGAATTTTCCAGTGCAAAAGTATAAACTTGAAAATAATTTAAAAACTAAAAAAGAAACATGAATTTTGCTGCCGAAAATTCCACTTGACATTAACTCAGAATCATGGTCTGAGTCATCTCCCTCAGTATTCGTTACGATGTCACTAACACCCTGTATACTTACTGTGATAAATATTAGATGGAATCGACTGCTGAACGTGCGGAAATCTTGTCATCTTTATTTCGTACAGACAAAAAGCAGGGGGCCTCAAAAGGCCACTTTTGATGAATCATAATAGGTTCCTATTATGAATTGAATTGAAAATCGTAAAATGGCCACTTATAGATTTTCATATTTCAATTCATATTACGATTCATAACATGAATTGCCCATTTTGACAGTTCTCTATGGAAAGTCGTAAAATGGCCAACTTTAAGATGAATTGCAAACGTCAAATAGCTGAATTCTTAGAAGTTAGTCAAGAGCATCTTTTTTCAATTCATCTTGTAAAACGCGGGAAAGTGTTTGTATAAAATTCAATAAATAATTTAATTACGGCGGATTTAGGCTTGATATGGCATGTTAATGAGTTAATAAGAACCCTATCTGCCAGTGTCTCGGTGTGATATAAGCCCTATTGCAAAGGTAAGTGAAAAGATTCGATATTAAAATTGTACCTAAGTGCTTACATATTTATAGTGTACTTAATAGGTACCTACCTATTAAGTACACTTGAGTTTTTATGCCTATGGCTTATACTAGAGGCGTATAGGAGCTAGTGCACATGTTTCCATGCATTAGGCCAGTGTGTTAAACTGCATAAGAGTGGCGACTCTGGCCTTAAACAACAAGCATACACTGATACATTGCTACTACTACACTGTTAGTACAAAGTGTTTTAATAGAAAATGGTAACATTCTATCAACGCTCCAAAAGTGAGCACATCACTTAATTGTTTTATATCTAAATAGCCATTTCATACAGAAATAAAACAATGTGTTTATATTAATAGTTTATTTAATTAGTTCCTTATTATATAGCTAAGTACTAAAACTATTTAATTTCAGGTGTGTGATGCGGAGTACAATCTTTTAAATGTTTTGGATGGCCATGGTCGGGGAGGTCACTCCGGGGAGGGACTCCTTTGTGTGGAACAACCACATACTTCTTCCACATACGTCTTGAAACCCAAGCTGCTACACGAAACTGAAACGGAAACAGTGTGGTTATTAAGTTATCTGTGACGTACTACGACCTACTGTTATAACTCCAATCATAGAAACTGAGCCCAACTGCCTCCTGTGGAGTTATATGAAGAGAAACGCAAAGGAGAAACCTTTTAACGACTGAATGACAATTAATAAAAAAGCAAGTCAAAAGATAATAGTTTATTTTTTTTCTATGACTGATTATTACCGGCTATTAGCCGTAAAAATACCTCCACCAACCCGCATTGGAGTAGCGTGGTGGAGTATGCCCCTTCCAGTTGATAGAGGGGAGGCCTGTGTCCAGCAGTGGGACGTATATATTTATTTATTATTATTAAGCCTTAAGTAACACTAGTAGCCTATACTATACTATTTATGTTTTATGTTATGTATGATTATTACCTATCTCAGCTATTTATATCGAATAATTTTGAATACTGAACCCAACTTTTTATTGGACGCGAGTTACGTATACTTTAACGAAAAAATACGTACAATATGCACTCACAACAAATGATTCTCCTATGAAGTATCATAGATATACTGATAAATATTGTTTTACATATTCGTATAGGAAACAGTATGTATAATTAATAGGATACTTACTTTTAAATACAAGTTGAATTCCATCAACTTGTACTATATGGTTTGAATATTGTTTATGTAAACAACATTTGAAATGCCGCCACTCCATGAAATTCTTCTGTGTTAATTTTACAACCGTTACATTTATTCTTGATTTGGTATTAAAACATAGCCGCTTAGAACGTAAAAACCTAAAAATTACGTACATGGAAAGTGAAACATTTTGTTGTTGACATTGACTTGCCGGTGCCGCCATATTTGACAACCATTTTTTAAAAATGTGATAAAATTATTGCCATTTAAAGAAAAAGAATAAAAATAATGTATTCAGTCTGTTTCGAGTATCCTGTTTTAATCCATAATTACGTTTGTTTTGATTAACATTAGTATCTTTTATTGATAAATTATGTTTTTTAATGCTTTTTAACACATTTTTGATGTACACCTTGTTCAAATAATCTAAAAAAATAAAATAAAATTTACCGGTAAAGTTCCGGTAAAGTTACGGTTTTATTTTATTCGTATGGCAATAAATGCGTGCAATCGAATTCAGCAGATGAATCAAAGATGAAATGAATTGTTGCAGATCCTCTAAAGAATGCGACCATTTTACCAAAAATAGCAGAATTGCTTCAATATTGCTCGCAATTCAGGAAATGATTTGGATTTAGATGAATTGCTAAAGTGGCCATTTTAGCCCCCCAGGTCATCAACACGTTATGTTTAACTCCTTCACGGAACACCTTCAGGCTGTATCGATCGTGCGGGAGTTCGCTAGTGATTCGCTCAAGTGACTCACTCCACTCACCATTAAACAAATCAAATTACACGGCAAATATTAGTTCGACATTCAATTTATAACCAACACAATGTATAACTAAGCCTACTTTGTCGGGAACAAAGCTTGGTTGCGTGATTACAAACCGCATTTCACTGCCTGCGCCGGACTCGGGGAGGATTTGTAATAAACACCGGGCGCCGGGATGATTGTACTGTTAATGTTGTTAAGAAGCAAAATAGTAATCACATTATACAGACAGACAACTAGGTACGAATACCATAATCATATCGCGGTGGATAGAACTACAACCTGATTGCGAAACCTAAGTAAAAAGAAAAAACAATTGAATAGTTAGGTTTTGACGAACAGTTTCAGGATTCTTTTTGACGTGACTTATTAAAAATTTGCATTGCAGAGCAGACGGCATTCATCAATTGGTCGGACAAATGGGGAGCGCTAAGGGATCTCACCCGGTCCGATAGCGATAAGTGCGGAATAAGAAAGTCGATCAGGCTAACAGGATCAGTATCGGGAACCTAAGGGATTTCCTACCACGAACTTATATCTAGTTTGATAGGGTCACCAATGGGTTAAAAAAGCCACATCGATGCAATTCATCAAAAAAAAAACAATATTACAATTTAACATTTGCGCAAGCATATAAAAATAAGTGCGCAATGCACACACATGTCAAATAGCAATATTGCTTTTATAGATAAATTGCTTTGATGTAGCTTTTTTAGACCAAGGGAAATTATCTAACCAAATCTGATTTAAAGAGTAAATTATACCTGATATATACCTAAAGTAGGCTTTGATGCTACGCGCGAACCCCTACACAAAAAGAGGCAAGGCGAAAATCCTACGGAAATCTCTGCGGCCCAAAGGAATTAGGCCTAAAATAATAACGCTTACCTCAAATTACTTTCCAAACGATCAATTTAAATAGTATTTTACCTATTCCGTACCTTAATTAATCGCTGTTTTCTTTGTAAGGTATAGCAGAATTATTTATATAAGGGAAAATATATTATATAGTAATTATTAGTTGTAAGTACTAATAAATAACAGGGATACACAGTTCAAATATTAGGTATATACGATGTAATCTGGCTTTGTATAAATCCTATTTTTTTTTTAAGAAATCCTGTAGTTTACTAAGGCCCCCCTTTTGTAATCGCGTGGAAAGTTAATAATTAACAAGTGGGCTACGGAATATATTCTTCACTATACTCCATCTTAATTTGGTTTAGAAAAAAAAAAACTCTTTCAACTGGGTTGCCATAAAAGAGATCACAAAATTACAAAGAAGTGCGTTTTTAGGGTTCTGTGCCAACATAGTAAAACTAACCCTATAAAATGAGAGTATGTTCGTCCGGTCAAAATACCGTTCCTAAATACTTATCTACTCAATCGTTTACTCATCTTACTTGGGTTTCGCAATCAGAATTTCCTTTTACCTATGTTGTCTTTTCTTGGCACGCGTATGGGACTTACCTAATAGTCTATCATTTATGGTCAGTCACATCTCTAGCGCGAGCAAACCTACGCATATCAATATTTGGATCTTGTAATTTAATATAATATCAATAATAAAATATTCAATATCTCCTATACTTAGGGGTTGCCTGGAAGAGATTGCTACTTAGCAGTAAGGCCGCCTATTGTACTCATTCTATTTCTCTTTTGTTTTGTATTTTGTTTTTTCCTGTTTGTGCAATATATTTGTTATGTTATGTTATCCTAAGTAATACAGTTCATTCACATATTTGTGTGGGGTTTTATTATAATAACCAGCGCTTCCTACAGCACGGAACCCTTAGTGCGTAGGTCAGACTCGCACTTACCCGTTTTTTTTTTTAATCTGTGTCAGCTGATAAAGTAACGTTAACGTTCGGAAACGTTTCTATTTTCTTAATTAGGACAAATTGAAGTTTTAAGGAGAAGTAGTACTCACGAAAGAAATGTATTTCTTTGCAAGTAAGTAATACATAGTACAGGGGGGTTAAAATGGCCACATCGAAGCAATTCATGTAAGACAGCAATATTGCTATTTGACATTTGTTTGCATTGCGCACTTACTTTTATATGCGCAAATGTCAAATTGCAACGTTGCTTTCTTAGATGAATTGCTTCGATTTGGCCATTTTAACCCCCCAGTAACTGTTAGGCTCTATCACGTGTCTACGTTGTGCTACCACTCAATGATTGAAGGGTGTAAAAGTTATTGCCACAGCCTGGACACTCGATACAAAAATTTCATTTTCACCATGTGATGCCTAACGCGTATGGGCAAGCGAGACAAAAAAAAGGAACAGGGGGGTAAACAAAGCCACATCGAAGAAATTCATCTAAAAAAGCAATATTGCAATTTGAGATTTACACATATAAAAGTAAGTGTGAAGTGCAAAGAAATGTCAAATAGTAATATTGCTTTTATAGGTGAATTGCTTCGATGTGGTTTTTTTAACCTCCAGATCACCCAGTTGAAATTTCACCCGATAAGCTGCAGTAGTTTAAGCAAATAAGACGTTCGACAAAAAATATATTAAGGTAAGTATATATAAATTGACGATTCAAAGTGTTCAAATTCAATGATTAAAAATATTTGATGAGTTTAAGTTGACCTAATTCTGTGTGAACTAATTCACTCACATTTTTTAAAATTTTACTCATATGGATTTTTTCCTAACATACCTTTACATCGTTTATTCGGATTTCCGGAAAGTTTATTTACGCCATCCGGGACATTGTATCAAAGGACAAGCCTATACCTGCCTATGTATATGTTTTAATTTTTAAATTACATAGAGGCACCAACAAGGTTTTGTGTCAACAGTACCAATGAAGCTATCTAATTAAAGGAAAATTCAATTATAAAATTCTGTTTCTATTTTTAAACTATCTGCTCTTTGATTATCTGCTGATTTATTATTTACATCATTAAATACTATAGTAGAGCTTATTCAATACAACACATTTGCCGTTTCCTTAACCTCATAGTTATGAAGTTTAATTTGCCTTGCTGGTTCCTGTTTATTATGACTCTGACGCTGTCAAAAATGTGATCGTTTATCCCTACTGTAATTATGGCAATAATATACTGATGCCAACAGTCTTCGTGGTCTGGTGGGAGCATTGGGATCACAATCTGCATATCCAGAATTCAGTTGCCGTTGGAGCACTTTTGAAAATTACTTTGTGTAGACTGCCCTTTGTTTGGCTAGGACATAGCAGGCTGAATCACCCGACTGTCAGAAAAAGTAATATGATTCCGTACTTCGGAAGGTATGCTAAGCTGTTGATTGTGTACTTTATTGCACAGGACTAAATTTCAATAATCAGACATAACACATGAATACAGTATAATTTTGGCGGCTTTATTGCTCTAGAGCAATTTCTTCCAGACAACCACTACCAGGAAACAAACATTTACACACAACTTACTTTACTCTGATCCCGGGCTAATAGTCTAAACGCCTCCACCAACTCGAACTGCAGCTAATCCGGTTGATTGAGGGGAGGTCTGTGCCCAGCAGTGGGACGTAGGTATATAGGTTATGTAGTTAAAGTATTACTGCGTAAACTCATGATCGCTACACTGAACAGGGAGCGAAAAACTTATTACATGTTCACTTAATTTTCTAGGGATTGTCGTCAGAATAATTATGTCCATTCTAACATGATGACCCATTGTAATATAGGTGATCTGCTGTCCTGCTGCATCTTAGGACTTCTTATCAGAAGCACACCCCGGAAATTTCATACAAAACACCTCATTTTACGCTGATTATCGTACACGCGCTTTTGTGGGTGTGACGTTTGACGCCCACAGGATCGAAGACTAACCTTAGCTCAGCCGCTGGGGGGAGCGGAGAGTTGCCGTTCTATACGTAGTATTTCCTTATTCTATGTCAGAAGAGTAAGTGTTAAAGAAAGTATTTAAAATGTCAGTTTTACTTTGTGATTCTATACACGTACCACCAAATTGAGCAACAAAATGCACGAACACCGCACATTGACATTGTCATACACGCGCATCTGTGTGTGTGACGTCTGACACCCACACAAAACGCAAGGATCGTCCCAAACCCACCTATAGCTACACCTTTAACTCGGATGGACAGCTATTCTGCCTCCAATGTGACCGGGTTTTCAGAACAAAGTTTGGCTTTGCCAGTCACATTCGAGCGCACGAGAGATGAGACTGAGGTCGCCGTTGTCGGATACGACAAGGAGGACTATATGTTTAAGGGGGGTGAGGTAAACCAAACTCAGCCGCTGGGGGGAGCGGAGAGTTGCCGTTCTACACGTAGTATTTCCTTATTCTATGTCAGAAGAATAAGTAAGTGTCAAAGAAAGTATTTAAAATGTCAGTTTTACATTGTGATTCTATACACGTACCACCAAATTGAGCAACAAAATGTACGGACATTTTTAATGTATTATCTGCCCGCATGGCCATTAACCGGGTAAAAGCGATTGCCCTGGTTTATTAGTGCACTAATTTGATTACACGTTTGCCAGGACCGTACGCTGTGCCTGACTCTAACAAAATGCGCTTTTCTTTTTCTTTTTAAATTTTGTTTTTGTTTAAATACGTTGCTTGGGGTAATGTTCTTTATTTAATCGTAAGTAATTGAAACTTATTTTTTGTTCGAATTTGTTCTTTGTTTCTCTATATGTTCTTCCACTTTATAAGTACGCACTCACTTCAATTTTAGTTTCTTGGTGATACCTGCAACAGTAGGTACATTCTTTTTTTTTGTAATTTTATGTAATTTAGACGCGTAGGTAACAGAGGAAAGGGAAGACCAAGAAGACCTTACATGGAACAAATTAAAGAGAAGGCGAACATTTATTAGGAAGTTAAGGCATTGGCCTTAGATAGACAAGAATGGAGAAAGCTACACCGATAAGAGCGTGGCTCTTATAGGCACATAAATCATGATAAAAGATAGACAACTATTTATGTGTATAATTTATTTGGAAATACTCAACACTGTTACCAGCTTCATAAATATAAAATGTACCTACTTACAAGTACATTTTTTTTAAAATGAGCTTTCAGATTGTTTTCAAAAGGACGCTTCCCGCCGTCGATCAAATCGCGAGGCAAGGTCGTAATTATAAAGGTCCTCGGGCCACATTCGCTGGGCACTGAAATGGCGAAACATGTGAGTTATAGCTGTGAAACCTTTCGCCTCGTCCCGAGGGCACTATTGCAGCTTTACGACACTTTTTGTGTGCGTGAGACTAGTGTGAACGTAGATGGATGTACAATGGGCCGGAAATTTTGGATGGGAAATAGACAGCGCCAATATCGAGGCGAAGTCGTTTTATTCGAGGCACTGTATGCTGTAACACTTTACTATGAAATCAGAGTTATCACTTTTTAACGGCCACTGTGGTCCAGTACTGGAGTGTTGGACTAACGATCCGGAGGCTCCGAGTTCGAATCCCGGCGGGGACATATCACAGAAATTATTTTATAGTCCCTGGTTTGGTTAGGACATAACAGACTGATCACCTGATTGTCCGAAAGTAAGATGATGCGTGCTTCGGAAGGCACGTTAAGCCGTTGGTCCCGGCTACTATTTACTGATGTAAGTGAGTAATCGTTACATGAGCCATGACAGGGGCCTTTGGCGGCTCAATCGTAACCGTGACACCAGGGTTGATGAAGTTGGTAATCCACCTCACAACCCACAGGATAGAATAGAGAGACTATGAAATCAGAGAACTTTTCATGCTGTATTTAACTCAATAAACAAAGCATAAGCTCACGACTATAGCCCAATTGGGGTAGTCAGAGTTACATCCATCGCAAGATGAACTAAGTACCCACACCAAGCTTTATGTTAGACCAACGTCAATGAAGTATAGAATATTGTCAGCGGCGTAAGTATCATTCAATTTCATGCTGCGACTGTTTCATTTTAGAAAATAATGCCTTATAGGATAAATGGGTCGTTCTTCTTTTTTATCGACAATAAAAAGACATTTTCCCAATTAATCGGACTTAACATCTTTAAAATTATAACGGCAATAAATATTTTAAAACATCATATAAAGATCTGTCCGTAAAGGACTATTTAGTGGTTCTCTTTATCTTGGTAACATACTTTTCTTTGCAGGCGCATTCCAAAAAATATTGTGACAGAGTGGCCCTTTTCATCGGAGACAGCATTTCAATATACCACTCTGTCACAAAATTTTGTGAAAAACAATGAAGCTACGTTAATAACTAATTGAGGAACCGATTAGTATTTTGCTTTTATTTTGAGTATAATAAGATAACTATATTTTTGGACAATGGAAACATGTAATAAAATTCTAAAACATAACTTATTAAAAGCAGTACGTAAGACAGATCATTGTCGATAAAAAAGAAGAACGACCCAAATAGAAACTTAACACACTTATAAGTACGTTATTTTAGCGCGTTATACTATTTAATTATAAAAGTATTTCTTTACGAAAGCGGTATATAATGCGAAGGTTGGTGGTAGGGCTGACAGAGGAAGACCTAGAAGGACATAAGTACATTGACCAAATTGGAGATGTCCTTAGAAAAGGTAGTACGAGCTACTCTGCGCCGGCGTGCGTGTATGAAACTATTAATAAAATGTGGATGAGGCAATATAAGAGTGTCAGGATCGAAGCAAGTGGAACTCCATAGTCTCTGCTTACCCCGGTAGGAAATAGATGTAAGTTTATGTATGTATGTTTGTATTTCATTAGGTCTTTATATGAATACTATGGGTTAAGTTTCTTTTTAGACTTCGAAGTTGCAATGTTTATATTTCTTTTGTTGGTTATTTTGTTCTTCATGTAAATTCCATAACATAGCATCACTGTACTTGTATAGTACAGGTACAACTATTCTGACTTTGTTTAAGTCCTTGGTCCCCGATACCGACCCCGCCGGCGTGGTCGACGATTTCCCTCATTCAGCGCTTATCGCTATCGACCCACTAGGGTCGATTAATTCTTTCAAATATTTTTCCTCTCAGACGACGCCCTGAGCCGAGGTTCGCGCCCAACTGGGCACCCTCAGGCCTGTTGTCTTAAACGTTGTACCGGGTGAGAGCCTTCAGCGCTCCCCATTTGTCCGGCCAAGTAGTTAATGCCATCTGCGGCAAATCTACAATAAGTCACACACATACGTCAAAAAAAAAAAAAAAGTTTAAGTCCCATGTAATAGGGTAGGGTAGGGGGCGAGTCTATTTCAAATCCTAGAATCCACGTAATATGAATTAGTTATCGATGATCCAAAGTGTTCATCTCGAGCTCCTCCGTGCTTCGGAAGGCACGTTAAGCCGTTGGTCCCGGCTGCATTAGCAGTCGTTAATAACCATCAATCCGCACTGGGCCCGCGTGATGGTGTAAGGCCCGATCTCCCTATCCATCCATTGGGAAGGCCCGTGCCCCAGCAGTGGGGACGTTAATGGGCTGATGATGATGATGATCCAAACATGCAGCGCCGTCATACCTTTATTCTTAACTTTTCATAACATAAAGAGCCTATATACGTCCCACTGCTGGGCACAGGCCTCCCCTCAATCAATCGGAGGGGGTATGGAACATACTCCACCACGCTGCTCCTCTGCGGGTTGGTGGAGGTGTTTTTACGGCTAATAGCCGGGACCAACGGCTCAACGTGCCCTCCGAAGCACGGAATCATCTTACTTTTTCGGACAATCAGGTGATTCAAGCCTGAAAAGTCCTTACCAAACAAAGGACAGTCTCACAAAGTGATTTCGACAATGTCCCCATCGGGAATCGAGCCCGGACTTCCAGATAGTGAGCCTAACGCTCTAACCACTAGACCACGGAGGCTGTTAACTTTTCATTGGACATTTATTCTAAACCAAATGTACGGCACAACAAAAAATGTCATTGTGTAAAATGTGTAACAAAACGTATTATCGAAGGATATTTTATTTCAAAGACCTGCCTACGAAATTCCTTTTATCTTGTAAATGTGTATGATCATTACCCTTCGTATTATCGGGTTACAATTTGGGTGCGATCGAAAAATATAACGCAATTTGACATGAGGATAAAATTGCTATGGCATATCGTTGGCATATGTAGGTATTTACATGCGATATCTCGACGTTTTTACGATCTTTGTACATAGTCGTTCAAGAATGTACGAATATGATTAGAAAAATGAAAAGGAAGAATGAGAACGTAACGTAACATAAACAATTATGTTACGTTACGTTCAGACGAGGTTTTACAGTTTTACAAAGATAAGCGCGCGATAGCGGTGCGACTAATGAGGTTTTATTGCGTTTTTAGGGCATAGAGTAGATTTTTTTTGGCGGGACCCAAAACAGTTTTTGACCGGGAGTCTTAGTTGGTGTTCTGTCATATTTGACAATGCTCATTCGTCGAAAAATGGGATCAGGCAACTATTATAGTTTTAACATTCTTATCAAATCAAATTAAGCCGGTTAAACACTAGACCCAGCTAAACTCCCGACAGTTGATGTATCTCCAACCATAATGGAATAAGTATGAGCCAAACTTGTATTAAATTGTCCCTTGTTATGTCTACCAATACCCTTCAGGCTCTATCATCCTAAAACAACATGGGAACGGCGCTTGAGAATTATTCAATAAGTCTTTCCTAATAACGGGTGATGTCGAATAATATTAAAGAGAATTGGTCGTATATTTCCCTTTATTTTATTCACGCCGTTTGCAAGGAAAGTGCGGAACGATTATTTCTTGTAGATCTTTTTTTTTAGAAACAACATTAAAAATACATAAAACCTTCATATTCGTACCTTAAATATATAATTTCTGGTTCAGGACTTAAGTGGCGGGAACGGAAACGGGACGGTTACTTTCTTCATTGAATAACCTCAATAATTAATACGAAGTGGTGTTTTGTGGTTAATGATCGCATTAAGTTAGTCGGAAGACATTCGCGAGTGTTATTATATCGGAGTATTCAATAAACAAAGTGTATCTGCCTATTTTCGCTTCGTGCCACGAAGCCGCTTCATAACTCGAAAGTTTATGCGGACTTTTGAATTTATTCGTTTGGGGTTGGGAGTAGGAGTCTGCTCCGATGGTGGGGGCTTAGGTTTTATCATTCATCGTCATCATCTTTCATCATTTCATTAATCATCATCAAGAAAAAAAAAATACATAAGACATGGCTGTATGGGCATAGTTCCCTTTGCTTTGGCCTTCGGGGAAGACCAAAACAAAAAAAAATCTGGTTAATAAGACAACTCGTTGTGCCTGTGCCCATATTTGCTTGTTTCTTATTGCGTACTCAATAAAGTTTATTTATCATAATTATTATATTCACGCAGTCCATAATGGGGTAGACAGAGCCACACGTAATCAGAGAGCAACTTACAGGCACTTTTGATGCGAAATCGTAAAATGGACAATACTTATGATGGCAACCATGCGCGACCGTATTGGCGTCACCAACAAAAAGTACGCAGTTGGTACAGGTGTTACACCCCGGACACTTCATTATAAACAACCTCGTTTCACACAGATACTACACATTGACATTATCGTACACACGCATCTGTGTGTGTGACGTCTGGCGCCCATACGATTCAAGTCTAAACTATGTTCGACGGGGGTGAGGTAAACCTAGCTCAGCCGCTGGCGGGGAGCGGAGAGTTGCCGTTCTATACGTAGTATTATTCTTAATTCTATGCTGGTGTCTGTTGGTTGCGCAACCATGTAATGAAATAGAGTCCGAAAGAAAGGGTCCTCCAAAAATAGATACACTATAACTTATCACTGTCACATACATAGGTACACAACATCCCACCTAATTCCTATTGGAGTCGGAGTTGGTGGTGGTGGTGTTCGGCGGGGATCCGGAATATCGCTATTAATTGACCTAAAAATATTATTATGACCCCGTTATGCATTTTAGACAAAGCATTAAGATTGTTCATGTCCACTACGATTATCTTGATTGTAAACCATGATTACAAATTCCATGTCTCTCTTAGTATGCAACATGTACGCTTGACTCTAAATTAATGAGATTGGATCGTTTTCACTGAAGCTCCTCTACATGATACACGTAATACTTATATTATGATATGAATTAGTAATTCATGCCCAAACGGGACTGGGACCTTTGTCACTCGTCATAGCTTAACATTTACAGTAGTTCCAACATCGACTAGACTATTTTTACTGAAGTGCTCTATAAGCTTTGGAAACTGAGCACGGTTCTCTAGGAATTTAATTATTTCCGTCAACTGGCTTCCAATTTGTGAAAGAGGAAAAGAAGCGGTCCCAGAATACCTCCCTAATAGCTTGATATCATTCAGTCCTCATTCACGTTATTCCGAATGTTATTTAAAAACAAACAATAGAATGTTCGCGCTGACCTAACGTTTCCTTGTTATTGTTTAAAGAAAAAAAAAACGACAAAAGTTTCGCATTTCGTCCATTTACTCTGTTCTCTTGGACGAGGGCGCACGCGAAGCTTAATCCGACATCAGTCGAGCTTTATCATCCCCTCTTGTCTTTTGCCGTTTACATTTTCTGACTGTAATTTAACAAATAGAGCAGAACCGAGTGCTTGACAAACGAGACCTTTTCTTAGATCATTAGGCACCTAATTTAATTGCGTCCGGAAATCTACGGGGCCACAGAGTGCGTCGTGGGCAGAATCTCATTAATTTCCCAACGAATTAAATTACTAAGTCGAGGGGTCAGCCAGCTAAATGTACGTAATATAATAAACATGAAACGAGCCAGCTAATGTAAATATGTACGTTTGTTGGGCTTCTATGTCATCTTGTTTGTCGTAATTGTTTGGGTCAGCCTTTGGGAAACGTTACGAAGAAATATTAAATAAGTTTACAAATTTTTAAAGTTATTTTTAAAGGAATACTACCTGTTTCAACTAAAAAATATAATTATTATAAATGTTTCTGTGAAGTGATTGTATTTATTATTCAGATAGGACCAATCCTACATGGCTCCATTACCAAGAAAATACTTAATTAAGGACTGACCTTCACCCATACTTCTGTAGACAGTCGTTTCCTTTGTAAGTACCTTAGTATATTCTGTGAGGGAATGTATAAATATCCACTTAGGTAGTACCTACTTCGTAATATTTCTTTGCATAAATATAATAAACGTCCAGCATTGGCAACGACAATACATTATTCCCCACGACTGATCATTCCTTTTGCAAAGCGACAAAAGCCCTCTTAGTGAAATTTCCTTTCATAGTTCAGCCCATAAACGCTTACTACCATTTTACCACTTTTTTCTAAGCGAACGCAACCCTTTCGTCCGTACATCGAAACTTATTCATATGGCATAAAATACGTATGTTGCTACCAGTTACGCGTGACCTTTGGCTGTGTAAAAGAAGGTTCTTCAAAGATGTAAAGATACACACACAAAAGGGAGAATGGAAGTTCAGCTATGAATGGTTCTGTTGCAGCTTTTGAGAAAAAAGGCTCAGTACGACCCATTTTTCCGAGCGTTTTTAGGCGTACCCCAAAGATTAGTAATACTAGCGTACCCCTTAGAAAAATATTCTTATGAAAATGCGGATATGAATGTTTCGTTTGGATATTGCCTGAATATATTCGGTGGTCCAATAAGGGATATATTTATAATATGAACAACGCGAATGAAATGTTTCTGTTCACGTATTGTTGAGCATGTAACAATACGGTGAAATATATTTGTTCAGCGGGGTATTTTTAGGAAAGAATGGAACCTGTATTGTTTGAGTTACGCACTTGGCTTATTATTACAGTCTGGAAAACTTGTCTCGAGAAGTTATTAAAATGGAAATCTTTTGTTTGATCAGCAACTACTGGAACAGCTTTTTATTTCAGTTCGACCCGCGTCCGTTAGTTTGTCACGATCCCGATTTCTTTTGAGGTTCCCAGCCTCGTTAGTTTTATGCTGAACAGAACAGTATTTTACATACAGAAATGAAAAACGACATTTGCTTAAATATTCAAATTTATTTTTACTTACACTGACTTTCAGTTCACTTAGTACAATTTATATACAAAAAGTTTAATTATATCACAATCAAATTAGCAACGAGAATTACATAAATAATGTATATTTAATTACATCAATGAGTATGATTTTATATACCACTTTTATACTTATGAAAACTGAAGCATGATGCTATTTTACAAATAGTTATTTCAGTTATTCTGATCACGAATCCTACAACACGCTAAGCGCCTATTTCACCACCTCGACATAAGCTGATTGAATGAGAATCTTATTTAAGTAATCGTGTAACAGAAACATACGGTAAGTTGCTTACCTGAGTAATTTAAGCAGAGATTGTGATCCCATGGAACTCCCGTAATAAGGTTTGCTATATACACGTAAAATCGAGCGAAGTTCATGAGATATTCACGCATCTTTGTTTGTAGAGTTAGCACAGATAAATTGTAAGGTACACATTTTGCTTGCAATTTATCTTGTCGAGCCGCACTCGAAATAATTAAAACGAAGGCAGTGAAATTGGTCCTAAAATATTCAACAGCAATAAAAAATCCAGTGGATCTACTCAAAATATACACGCGAGAACTTTTGCCTTGGTGGTTTTTTAAGAAGAGATTAAAATCAAAATTGCGTAAAGCAAAATGGCGGCTGAGTTGTGCGGCGCGCGCGACGCAAGTGCTGACGCGGGGTTGCGCACGCAGGAACGGAACTCGTGATAATCCGCGCGCGTGATCGCGCAGAAGTGAACATGCGTGCACGCCGCGTCGCAGTCTGATATGTCCGTTGAATGGCGTACACGCAAAGCCGATAGATACCTTTCAAGAAAAATAAATACACATTAATAATAATATACTAAAAGCAAGTAAAATTACACTTATCATGTTCATTAAGTAATAATTTTATCGAAATTGGAAATTGGTCTTGTATCTTACAAGGATTAATTCATGAGTCTTTATGTTTGCTTTTCGAAGTTCTTAATTAGTTAACTATAGAAATATAAAATAACTATGATGATGAAGCGGTCAGGTACGCAGGATATATTAAGGTGCGCAGACGTTCGCGCAAAACGCAGGCGCACACACTCGTCAAAATAACTATATCACGGTTGGGGTAGTCAGAGGTACGCCCAACGTAAGACGAACTAAGTGGCCTCGCGTTTCGAGCAACGTGATAGGTAAAACCGCATTGGCATATAGAATACACATTTTAAGTCATAGTTCAGGGCCGGTACTAGGACTTATTCGAACGTGCCTCCTGTAAGACTGTGCGGGAGTCCATTGGTTCAAGTTGAACGTTTTTAGTACCTGGGCCACTGGGTTACCGAGACTCAATGTGACAACTCGGACATTGAGAGGGAGCGTAGGGCGCTGGCTGTCCGATGCAACATGTTGGCACGCAGATTTGCACGTTGTGGCAAGCAGGTTAAGGCGATGCTTTTCAAAGCTTACTGCCAATCTTTCTACACGTGCAGCCTGTGGGTCAACTATACGCAGAAGGCGTACAGCGCGCTACGTGTGCAGTACAATGATGCGCTCAGGATACTGTTTGGACTTCCGCGATTCTGTAGCGCTTCTCTCATGTTTGCTGAAGCGAGGGTAGACTGCTTCTATACAATAATGAGGAAGAGAGGCGCCTCGACCCTAAATCGAATGTGTAAGAGTTCGAACAGTATCCTGAGTGTGCTGATCGGCAGGTGGGACGCGCCTATGTTCGCGCGGTGGATGCGATTGCACAAATCTGGCAATCGTTAACGTATTTTGTATTTTCTACTAACAATAGGTTAAGACTGCATTTTTACTAACAACTATGGATTGTAAATCTGAAAATAAATGAATATTATTATTATTATATTTTATACTCACTTAGCAAAGATCCCTCTATCATGGTGGTGGCGGATCTTCTCGGCTAAGGCGTCTAGTGAAGCGGCACTAACATCTCTCAGCCCGTAATACTGCGTCAGATTGTATTCTACCGCCCAGTGCATCTCCCCTTTAGTTACGTCTAGGTAATACTGTGTGTAGTCCAAAACCTGCCAAAGATTGATTAAAGTTAGCAACTTCACTGAATAGGCTAGTTCCCAACTAGTCAAGTCAGTTGTTACATACTAAACGTCAAAACACGAAATTACCTCTATTATGGAATTTGTATGTAAAAGCACATTATGACTACAAAAAAATAAAAAAAAAACAAAAAAAATAATAATATAGAAAATAAAAAAAATAAAGAAAATAATATAATTATAATATGTCGTATAGAAAAACGTAATACTATTTTCTTGATAAAAAGTAAAAATTAATAAGTTAAACAGAAAAAAGAAAATGTTTTTTTGTCAGTTTTAGGTCTGTCTTTATTTAGTAATAAGAATTTCATAATTTAAAATTTTCTTTTTAGGTACTTCTGGATAAGTCTTTCAGTTTATTGTATTTAAGTAACTGTTGCTTATTACAGTGAGTACTTGTTTCTATTGATACACAGAAAGATCAAAAGCAAAAGAAACTATTAAGAAGTCCCGCAGTCGCAGCAGCGCCATTTTGGTAGTTGGTATCTGTATAATATATAATAGAGTACTTTCCAACTAGTCAACTTTACTTTACTCGTTACTCGTACTAGTTACCTTACTAAACGTCAAAACACGAAATTACTATGGAGTTTGTATGGAAAAGCAACCTGTGACGTCATAGACAAACGTGACAAAATGTGGCACTTATTATTACATTTTCCATTATTAAAATTCATAAATATGTTAAAAAGAAAAAGAAAACGTTGTTTGTCACCTTTAGATCGATCTTTATTTTGTAATCAGAATTTCATAATTTATCTTTGATGAAACTAGGTACCCAATTATTGTGACTTGTCAATTATTTCCATGAATACAAGACTTCTTTCGTAGAGCGTACTTTATTTCAAACGGAATTGACTAAATGAATATTATTTTCAATAACTAATTGCTAACTAATTGGTTCTATGATTAATTTAGTAGGTATGTTATTTTGTTGGTCTATGAGGGATTTATAAATAGTAACTGCTACTTTAACAATGTGGCCAATTCATGATTTTGTTATTTCTTAAAAAAATATATATATAAGAAGAAGAATAAGAATAAAATAAATTTATTTATTTATTTTATGCGAAGTTAATGATGTATGCAATTAAAATGATAGTTTCGCATTTTATACGAATATACCTATACTATCGTTTGATAGCAATAGAATTGTCAATGATAGAAAATAATCGATCTTCCTTATCTCGACTGATAAGCTTCGTAACATTTGGCTACGCTGAGCACACAATGTCTTGGGCTGGGATCTAGTTCAAAATAATTTTTTTTGTACCTATTTTTAGTGTTGTAATCCCAACCTGTTCCGTGAGCCAAATAAATAAAATAAATATAATGATACATCACTATACTAGTGAATGTCACAACACTAGCTTACGAACGTACTTTGACGTATCTTGACATGTCTTACCGTGCATTGAAGCTACTAAGCTGTAGGCTCTGCACGATAACCGTGCGGCGCGAATTATATCGAGGCCTTCGACCAATAGCCGTTTGATGTCCATCTACGTAGATAGTATTCGTATCGTTTATTGGTGGAAGCGGTCAATGTAATTCGCGCGCGGCGCGGTTATCATGCAGACCCGGTTGAACGTTCTGTTTAATAGTAATTACCTTTCCAGTTTTGGAGTCAAATTTGTAGAGCCTCAATCCAGGGTTCGATATGCTGCCGGCGCCGCGTGGTGTCAACGAGGGAGCTAATAAAGCCCACGATACTGGCCGCCCTGTAATGAAAACACACGATTTATTTCTATTGCCACAATAAGCATAAAATCTACCGAAACAAAATAATATTTTAGTCAGAATATCTAGCCAATATAAAAATATTCACTTTTTTAGGATTCAGTTATGCAACAGTAACCTGCAAACAGTTGCAGCGTAAAAATCAACGTCAACAAGTCAATAGAGTAATCTAATAAATCGTTTCCTTTTATTTTATTTTATTCTATGAAATTATGGAATCAATCAATCAATAATACTTTATTGCACAACGACATTATACAAAGGACATAAACATACGAATAAAAACAAAAAAATCAAAAACATCAATCAAATCAATCATCAAAAAAGAAACATCGAATCATTTGGAATCATTTGTTATCCAAGTGAAAACCATCACTATTTCATTACGAGTACCAGAATTTCGAGTCACTTAGTATATATACGTATGTCATGAGAACAGAAGTTTCCATGCATATACAGGATGTTAGTGACATCGTAACGAATACTGAGGGGGATGATTCAGACCATGATTCTGAGGTAATATCAAGTGGAATTTTCCGTCGTCGTCTGAATCATCCCTCAAAGTTTTCGTTACGATGTCAATAACATACTGTATAGGTAACTAACCTATGTAATGCAGTCAAAAGCTACACAGTGTATTTACCCGACTGCGGCGAATAAAATGAGAGGGTTATGTGTATGACTGCTTTGTATACATGTGTGTATGTGTGTAAACCACCTATCACAATTTAACAAATGAGGTGTCACTGGAAATGTCTTGATTGTCTTGTGGTTATAGGTTATGTGGTGTCAATATTCAATGTGGCACCCTGCAAAAGACATGGTATTGTGTAGGATATCATTATGAAAGGGCTTAATTTTCACATTTCAAGTATGTACCTATTACTTGCGGGTTTATTTTACTTCTCTCAGTACTAGTACTTACCCAGTATCACGTTGATCTAACCATGGTATAAGAAAAACAGCTATGCTCAATCCTATGACAAGCCGCCAGCTAGCCCTTTGATGACGTAAGTGTTAAAACTGTGTTACGATATAATTGGTATCTCCAACATTCCAAGGATCTCCAACATTGGTATCTCCAATTATGCCGTGGATCTAATATAGTTGTGTTAGTGATAATTGCACTTAAGATAAACTAATAACTCGTGCAAGCCCGATGCCTGGGTATGAACCAGCGCCTCCCGATTGAGAAGCAAGCCGGTGTACCACAGGGTCAGAATGAAGACTCATTCTCCCTCCGATCACGATCTTACCTTCACTATAAATGAGTCGGAAGGTATCCGCGTGACGATGCCCATAGAACTGTCCAGCGATGACGTCACTGAACGCTCTGACGACGAAGAGGAGTCGGGCGTTGGCTGTTGGAGTCAGCTCCCCTCCTCCCGTCGATGAGGAACTCCCGGCGTTGTGTCGCTCCTCTACGCCGGGCCCGGCGTGCGCCACTAAGTATACCTACAATACAATCAAGTTATTATAATCATGTTTAGCAACCAATCAAATATGGTTGATATTTGAATCCTCGCTATCTTCGATAATTCGCCAGGATCAATTGCATTGCATTGCATTGACAGCGAGTTCCTGATCGTCGATTCCCGCTATGCATGCATAGCCAATATATGTCCCACTGCTGGGTACAGGCCTCCCCTCAATGAACCGGAGGGGGTATGGAACATACTCCATGACGAAGCACGGAACCATCTTACTTTTCCGGACGATCAGGTGATTCAAGCCTGCAATGTCCAAAACAAAGGACAGTCTGAAAATTTCTTCTCGGATAGGACTTGAACCCACAGCTTGTCAAGCCGGGACGAGCGTGTTAACCAGTACACTACCGGGTCCTCCTCCTGTCCATGCGAAATTCTTTCGAGCTATGTATCGTCATTAAGTCCAACGCCGGCGCCATCTATCTAGAATATTGAGACTTTAGATTTAAATTTTCTCTTTGTGAGTTTCCCTATGTACGGGTAAGTGCTATAAAAACAAAAATCCAATAACCGGGATTAATGACTTTACGTTTTCTTCGAGAGGCACCTAAAGTGAAAGTTACTAGACGGTCACCTGTCCAACTACTTTTGCCACACCAGGCACCTAAATGTCGCGAAGTTCAAAAAAAATTCGTCAAGATCATAAATTATCGCAGTAGTACACCCAATGCATCATACATCGAGTCACTTAAAAAACATAAAATGCTCACCCTTCAAAATCGTCGTAAGCAATTCGATATAGTATTTCTCTCAAACTGTTGAACAATAAAATCGATTCTTCGTTATTGTTATCTAAAATTAATGTCATTAATAAAGCCCGATTGCCACTTCGTTCCTCACGAACTTTAAACATTTTTGTACCACCACGACTACGTAAAAACTATACAAATAATAATTTTACCTCTCGCTGTCTGAACATGTATAATAGGGACTTTTCTGATATCGACCTATTCAATAACTCTTTGAATACCATAAAAAATAAAATATTCTTAAAACTTAGTGTATAATTATTATAAATACTACTTTAATATTACATAATTTCACTCTTGTCTGCTTTTTATCTTTATCTTTCTTTATTTACTTAAATCTGGTTTGCTTTTATATTGTATCCTAAATTTTCTTTTTGTATAAGGATAATCCACTTTTTATTTTTATAGATTAAGTGACCATCTTATTAGTAGGTACCTACTAATAATTTGTTTCATGTATGTTCTACCTCTTAGCATAACTGAGTCTGTCTCAATAAGCTCTTAATTGCATTTTATCTGTAAGCACTTTTTGGGCACTCGTTGTCTTTATGTCATGTATTGTTTTTCTTTACTTATTTGTATAAATGACTGTTTTGTGCCAAAATAAATGAAAAAAAATGTGTCGCCGACTTCGACCACTCGACGCAGGGTATGTTATCTATGGTACATAAAAGTCTTACGGCTATTGGTCGAAACCCTAGGTTACAGTTTTTGCCGCGAGTGCTGCTACGGTTTGCTACAAAATCCTTATTTTTTGCCTTTGAGTACTTTAATGGACAAATAGAGAGCACTACCTGGAAACAGTTAGAGACCAGACAGTGTCCTCATGTGAGCTCGAACTCTCGGCTCAGGGCGTTGTTTCAGAGAATTATGTTCCAACATAAACCTGTCACGTGTTCTTAGAATCGATACAAACTTAAGGCGTTAGCGATTATCGAAAAAGGAGGAAAAATTTACATTTTGTATAGTGGTGCAGTTACGAACAACAGCTTTGTTCCTGTGCGTATCACTAACATTAATGAATATACAGACACACACATACAACACGCGACATGAACACACGATTACGATTTGAAATTTAAACTTGGAATTATCCATATCCAATATTCGTTTTTTAAAGAAACTTTAAAAAGAAACGACCTGCGTGGTCCAGTTGTTGAGCGTTGAGCTCACGATCCGGAGGTCTCGGGTTCGATTCCCGGTGGGGACATTTCACAAAAATTACGTTGTGGTCCCTAGTTTGGTTAGGACATTACTGGCTGATTACTAGATTGTCCGAAAGTAAGATGATCCGTGCTTCGGAAGGCACGTTAAGCCGTTGGTCCCGGGTACTACTTACTGATGCAAGTAAGTACGTGAGCCATGTCAGGGGCCTTTGGCGGCTCAATACTGACACCAGGTTTGATGAGGTTGGTACTCCACCTCACAACCCATACGATAAAAAGAAGAAGAAAGAAACTTGATTCATTAAAATTTAATAAAGTGAGCCCATAAAAAACCTAAAAATGTTTTATATTTTCAATGCGGCTGTGTATCATTCTTTTTTTATGAATGACTGGAAAAGTTTAGGAACGGTATATTTTTGTTCAAATCTCGAATTTTATAGAACTAAATATAGGTTTCTACTTACAGCTCTTTTACTAAATTTAGTTAACCTATTCTATATTTAGTTTAATGTCAATTTAGTTGAATTTTTGAGGCTCTGAATGTCGTGAGCGAGATCCAAGGGATTATAAAAATACGTTTCTATAAATAATCTGTTACAGTATAAAATACCTACATATAAGTGACTTTGTTCGCGCTGTTCTCTTAGAATAAAATAACTTAATTAATACTTGTTATTTCCTTGTATAAAGTTTCAAAATCAATATTATTAATTAGGCGATATTTTTGTTCTTTTGACTTTGAATGATGGAAGGAACAATAAACATAAACCATGAATAAACATTTTGTAGCAGTGAATCATTTAAAAACATATATTTTTTAATTCATTTAATCATTAAATCAAGCCCCTTCGTTACCCCCGTGAAAAAAAGGTTAACTATTAGCTGGTTCAAAGTATTGAATGTTAGTAAAAAATAATTATAAAAGAATACAATTTGTCAAATAATCAGAAACATACGTAACTTAGTCACATCCAACTAGACGCTCTGAGTCTAACCTGGTCCAAACGAACCTATTACACTAGCGGCATTGCTCCGTTGCACAGCCACTGATAGTTGGACCAGGTAAGACGCAGACCTAAGGTCACCTCCTCTGACTTTGAGCTATAACCCTGAATAGGTATTTATGACTCACCATTTCATTTTTCCTCCTAGCCGTGCTAAGCACCTGCTCCAGCCACTCCCATTGCGCCTTGCCCTGCGTTGCACCATCAGTCCTCGTCTGGCCACCAGCCCACAGCACGCTGTTCAGCACTACGATCCTCAACTTGCTATGTGATTGTTCTATAGTATAGTAACCACCTGCGAGAAAAAGGTACGGTTCAGTTTATAATTATAACTATTGGGTAAGATCTTACTTGCTTATTAAATGCTTTAGCACAAGACAGTATACCCTGGGTCTTGAGGCTTGAATTAAAATCCCGGTGAGGACATACCATAAAAATAACTTTGTGAACCCGGAGTGGATAGAAAGATGTTCCGTGCTTGGGAAGGCTTACTTACTTACTGATTTAAGTACATAGTCGTTACATGAGCCATGAAAGAGGCCTTTGGCGGTTCCATAACAAGCCTGACACCAGGGTTGATCAGGTTGGTAATCCACCACATAACCAATAAACATTAACAGCTTATAAATTAAAACACATAATAACGGATTCTTACCGCGTTTAAAATAGGAATATGAGACTCCCGATATTTCGACAATGTTGCAAGTGTCATGATCACGGGATGACTGAACGTGACGATTGAACGAGTCGAAATATCGGGAGTCTCATATTCCTTTTTTAAACGCGGTAAGAACCCGTTATTATGTGTTTTAATTATGATAATAACCGCGTAAGCTTATAAATGTCTGACTGCTGGGCACAGACCTCCCCTCATTGACTGGAGGAGATACTTATTACACTTTACCTTGTTGTTCCACTGCAGGTACACAAAACCAGTAAACGGGGATTGTGTGTGTATGTCCGGTAGTGGAAATCGAACACATTTGGTTGTGGTTGAGGTATCTTCTTCTATCGTATGGGTTGTGAGGTGGATTACCAACCCCATCAACCCTGGTGTCAGGGTTACTATTGAACCGCCAAAGGCCCCTGGCATGGTTCATGTAACGACTATTAACTTGCATCTGTAAGTAGTAACCGCGACCAACGGCTTAACGTGCCTTCCAGATGCACGGATCATCTTACTTTCGGACTATCAGGTGATCAGCCTGTAATTTCAGAGATCACAAAGTGATTTTCGTGATATGTCCCCACCGGGATTTGAACCCGTGACCTCCGGATTGAGGTGATGATAAAGAAAATCAACATCTTTGAAAAATTAAAGTGGACTCCCCACGAGAATCCCCAGCTGGATATAGGCAATTTCTTCTTCTCTAATCCGATTCTGTGCAATCCTTCCGCGCAAAGGTAAGATTACGCGTCATAAAATTCAAATCGCATACTGGCGCTGCAGCGGTTTATTCCGTGTTTGCACTGAATACAAAATGTCTTCGGGCAGTGTGTGTTTTGTTTCCAACCCCTGACTCTATGTGAATCACGTCGCCTATGCATTTAATATACCGTTCAGAATAGGAATAATTTCTTATTTAGTACTTAGTCACTATCGTCAAATGGGGAGCCGAATCCTGACACCGGACTTGCACCAATGAGTTATCAAATTATTTTAAGTGCAGTTTTTAACACAATTGACCATTATAGACGGCGGCGAAACTGCTAGTAACAGAAAATTCCTCTTGTGATGGATGTACAGTCATGAGCAATATCATGTAGGTACCCACTTTAGAACCCTGTCGCACTATCATATTACATTTAATGTGACTTACGGTTTAATTTGTTAAAAAGATTAATGCGACATGGTTTCAAAGTGTATACATATTAGTACTCGTGACCGTACCTATGATAACACCAAAATGTAGTCGTGAGCTTATATTATGTTACAACATAACATCACGACTATAATTATATGTTATGTTGTGTTAGTACTTAATCTAGAAAACAGTCTCGGAAACCGTTACAATGTTACTAAAGAGTAAACGAGGCATGAACGTGTTCAAAAATTTAGGACTCAAGTAAAATTTGGTAAAGTAAAGTGAGTGAAATATTTCAAATTATCAACAAGATTTTCTGGAAAACAATGTTGAAAGAAAATGAATGTATTCTACTTACGTGCTTGCTAAGAATTCACGTTGTACGAGCGAAAAGTTTTCTTGTATTATTTAGTGCAATTGTATTTGTGGCATAAACGACTTACCTTTTTCAAATGTCTGCAGAGCTTCTGTCGGTAGCCACTGCATCCACATATCCACTAATCTTCTTGAAGGCGGTGGATCACTGTGTCCCAGTGCTGGGAATACGAACTGACTACTAAACGTCCGACTTAATACGTCTGTTACGTTCCGCACCGCTTCCAACTTGAATTCTCCGTCTAGATGCTCCATGGATGAAGATAGAATGTCCCTGTTAAAAATATATACTTTTTACTTTGCAGAACTTAGAGTATAGGAAAAACATAGATTAATGCTTCGTACGTACTGAAATTTTGTCCCACATTCCAAAAAAAAACTTACGTTATCCCATATCACTATTAAAGTTGTGCTTCGTCTTTGAGTTTAAACTAAAAAAAGCATTAAAAAATATTATACAATTTCTTATTTTTTATGAGACATATTATGAAGGTTTAATTGTTTTCATTACTGCTGATTATACGAACTGGTAAGTTTGGCCAAAGCAAATATAAAGCTTAGGCATATGAAAAAGTAGAAGGAATATATCCTTCTCCGACCCACGAAACACGAAAAAGATTAAAATTATATTTTGGGATGAAGGACGCAAATTATTTGGGAAGACCTACGATTTTTAATGTGGACAAAACTCAGTGGGACAAACGAAGAATAAATCGAAACATAGAATGCGTTCAGTTGAAAGGCTGGTTAACTGTCTACGACAACCGCGCGGCGGCGCGGGGTGAGGGTGCCTTACCATACGACTATTCTGCATAAATACATAAAAGCGAAAGGTCATTGACTGAACTCACTCATCACGAAATCTCAGAAACCACAAGTGCTAGGAGTCTTGAATTTTGCATGGGGTTTCCTTTTAGAACGTAGGTGCTCACTAAGATGTAATTTTGCGAAATTCGTTAATTCTGTAAAAAGGGGTGGCAAAGTTTGTATGAAACTTCTACAGTTTTAATAGTAGGGTTTCATGCGAGCCAAGTGGGGGGTAACAGTTATAAATAATGTTATTTTATACGTTTTGTTCATAGGTGTGGGTTTTGTCTATGGAATATAAATTCTAATATCGATCGCGGTCAAGATTAAAAATAATAACCTACAGTAATAGCATCGATTAAAGGTTTATTTATGTAGCCATATCAATTATTCTGAAAAGTTAATTAACACTATTTGCCTACCTATAAAATAACATCAAAATCATCACCATTTCCCTAGCGTTATCCTGTTTACACGGAGTTCGCTTACCTAATCTGAAGATTTGATAGGCCCACGTGTTTAGAAGCTACTGCCTGTCTGACCTTCAACCCGCAAAGGGAAATCAATTACCGCAAAAGTGGGTGACTTTACGATGTTTTCCTTCACCGCTCAACACGTGGTAATTAGTTATAACCCAAACATGAATAAGAAAAAACACTTGCCTGGTAGCCAAACGCTCTTCCGACCAGACTACTACGGCTCATATAAAATAAACCATCTCGATATGTAATATTAGAAGCTTGTACTTAACGTGTCTTCGTTTTAATCAGTTATGTAAACATATTTCGTGTTGAAATTGAGACAGGCGTCTTATGTAACTCATCAAGTTTACAGAGCTTAGTCTATTCAGGTCGTGTTACGTAACATAATACCGTTATTGATTGATCTCGACGGCCTTGCTATGAAATTGAAAAGCTAAAAGAAGTGAACTACTGTTCGACGCGGCGACGGTACAAACAATGATTGTGATCTTCATTCCGGTAAAAAGTAATACACGACCAACAAACAGCTAGGCTTGCTTTTTCATTTCCCTATAACAGAAAGGGTTTCGACCGTTTACTATTTATGGCTCTGTGGCTTTACATTTTTCAATCCAACAGCGGTCGAGTCGCGCCTCGCGTAATTTCCGGCCTGTCTTCTGAATCGCTGCTATACAACCTTGCCCATACCACAAGCTCAAGCGTACTTTATCCACAATATTATGTAGATGAGAAGACCCTTTCGACGTTATTATTTTATGTATACTTCTACCATAAAGTTTGTTTCGACATTACAGTGTCGTAGAAGATGAAATATAACGGACCCAATTTAGAACCTTGGAGCGCACGATTTTTGTTCTGCCTAATTAAATATAATTTTAATGGGCAATAAAGAATTGTTTGATCATTATTTGATAACGTTTCCAGGTAAATGAGTATTGGTTAGACACGAATTTCTTATTATGAAAAACTTTGTCTTCTTCTTTTGATCTAGTGTGGGTTGTGAAAACATCATCTCATCAACCTTGTAATCAGGGTTACTATTGACTCGTCGTGTAGGCATGGGATATATCTAAGTAAGAAAAATAATTGAGAGATTTCTACACGCATCGTATAATATAATGTTTGCACTTTGTTTTATTATGTTTTCTTATTTGAACTTTGATTTAACGTTTTTGAATGAAAAATATTTTGTTATACTTCTATTTTTATTTTATTAGTTTTCTATATTTTTTATTGACTTTTATTAATAACAATTAATTTCATTATAGGACCTTTGTATGAATTGTCACTTTTATATTTTAAATTTTATAAATTTTGTATGATTTATGTAATTTAAATGCACGGTATACTATATTTTTTGTAACATCTGTCACACTGCATTTATGGAAAATAAAGAATCTAATCTAATCAGACACCACGGGATTCCACTTATAACGATTCTGAAACACCACTTTCGCTGCTTCCACTCTCATCAAACACTTCATGCCTTCTCGCCGGTTTAGAGTTCTCTTGACCTTTCCATAAAACATCCTGATCTCGGTGTATACACCTACTTCCTCTTCCAACCTTACCAATTTCACCCGTATCGTAAATCTTCTTCGTAAGTCTACTTTCATTCATTCTCTATGCTCAATTATTTTTTGCATTCCATAGGGTGTTAGATAGGCATAAGAACTAAAACAGGGTACACCCTGGTGAGCACAGCAACGTTGAAGAGTTAATTCTCTCTACATAAACATATACGTCCCACTGCTGGGCACGGGCCTCCCCTCAATCAACTTGAGGGGGTATGGAGCATACTCCACCACGCTGCTCCAATGCGGGTTGGTGGAAGTGTTTTTTTTACGGCTAATAGCCGGGACCAACGGCTTAACGTGCCCTCCGAAGTACGGACGGGCAATCAGGTGATTCAAGCCTGAAAAGTCCTTACCAAACAAAGGACATTCTTACAAAGTGATTTCGACAATGTCCCCATCGGGAATCGAACCCGGACCTCCAGATCGTGAGCCTAACGCTCTAACCACTAGACCACGGGTCATTCTGTCTACATGTCCGTAATTCGGAGCATTCATTACAAATTTTGTATTTGTATGTAAACTCACCCAGTCCAAAGCACGAACTCAAGCGTGTCGGGGTGTCGCTCCGCCATGAACGCGGCGGCGCTTTGTATCAGAGAGTAGGAGCTGTCACACGTATGGTCCCTGTGCCGGCCATTGCGATGGCTGTGCTCCGTGTTGCCCCGGTTGTGTCGGCATCCTGCAGGGAAATGTCGTTCTTTATACCAGAAGAAAGTTAGACAGGGAAATAAAATTATAACATAACACCTTCAGCTGTTGTGGGTGGGGGAATTAATTAAATAATGATCTAGAGGTATAATCAGTACTTGTTAGTCTCACATTTACATTTCAGTCGAGTGCTATGATTATTAATTATTAGTAATCTAGTTACTTACATAATTAATACTTAGCGCTACTTAAAAAAATATTTTGGAATCTTCTCGAAGGTTAGATTTTTGGAAACGTGTGACTGCTACGAGTATACGTGCAAGATACCTATGTATATATGTAGTTTCTCTCTCTCTCTCTCTATTTAAGAGCTGCGCTCTTGTCGGTGGAGTAACCGCCATTCCTCTCTTCTTCCCGCCAAAACCTTCACCTCCCGATACGACACGACCTGCACCTTCTCTTTTATTTGTTTCATAAATGTTATCCTAGGTCTACCCCTTCCTCTCTTCCCTTCAATTTTTCCTCCTATAATGTTTGTTATAAATGAATCGTGTCGTATCAGGTGGCCAATCATATTTCCTCTCCGGTTCTCTATAGTCTTCAATACAGATACGTAGTTTATATTAGGCTAATTCGTCACGGAACAACACTTTTGTCTCATTGGTATAAAAAAAAAAAAACTTTTAAATGCTTTATAAATAATTGGTGCTTGATACAATGCTTTGCTTTCGTTGAATTTTATTAGCAAATATCATTTCTCAATAATAGGTCGGTAAGTAAAATACGCTCGGTTTTTTAACAACCCTGTTGCAAAAGTGTTCACACCAATACATCTGTTTCCATTAATTCCTTTTTCATTTCCTGTTTATTGTATTTTTTCGCCAGTAATATCTTTTAATTTTTTTTTTGTACAATGTGGAACAGAGGTATATTTTTTTTACGGAAATACGAGTAGATAGCTGAAAGTTTATGTTAGTATTAAAATTTTACCTCTGTGGAACTCCGGAGAATTGTGGAACGGGTCATAATGAAGATCTGTGATGTGCCAAAAGTAGCCTGAAAATAAAATTATGCTTTTAGTTTGCACATCAGAATAATGTGGCTCATAATGAGGTTTGTCGTCGGGCGCGCTGCCTCAAAAGTGGAAAAAAATAATAATAAGGCTACCGTCGCGTCAGGGGGATTACACTGCAGAATCCGCTCAAAGTCGCGACTTCATGGAGTCAGTTGCAGTCGTGACTTCAACTATACGCGGTCGGCTGCAATCGTGTGCAATCTGTATAGCCGACCGTGTCAGGTAGAAGTCACGACTGCAGCCAAATGTGTGAAGTTGAAGTAACGACTGCATAATTTGTTGATCCGACTGCGTGCAACAGTCCATCTGATGGCAGTCTGAAGTAGATAACTTTACTTTTGTAAGCTCGATCACAGGTTTAAATGTTTTGATATGTTCGTTATTGATAAAACTGTCTCATATTCGTTCATCCATTCTATAAACAGAGCATATTTATTTAGAGGCAAATAATAATAACCACGGAACTCCTGAACGTTAGAATGGCATCAGCTGAAAGGAACCAAGATTACAATATCTTTACTTATCACAATAACAAAAACATAGGACGTAAACAAACTCTTTTGTATTTATATAATACTCGTACTAGTGAATATAAATGAGGACTTAGATGGAGCTAGCGTCTGTTGCATATCCGTTACGGGCTGGTGAGACAACGAACAGAATAATGAGAGAAGACAAATGGCGATGTAAAGTGAACTTACCAATTTTTGCGTCTGTCAGGTTGAGCCACAGTAGGCTAGTGATGTAAACGAGGAAATTACTAAGCTTCATGTTACAATGCTACATAATGCTGCGTTGACTCGCACGTCTTGTCCCCCCTCGCAATCATCGTCTCCTATTTACATAGCCTGCGGACAAGGAAAATAATAGTAAGAAAAAGGAATTCCTAAAGAAATACAGGTAGAATTCAGAGGAACTCGGTACTCGCTCCGGGATGTTTTGTGGGTGATTGTTTTCGCAATATTTTCATGGTATTTGTTAGGTAGTATAATTCTAGTGGAGATGCTGTTTGGGTGTTCTTATTTTATTATATTATTATAAGTACACATAAGTCACGTTGTTTACCAATGGGGTAGTTAGATGTACATCCATGGCAAGATGAACCAAGTACCAATGCCTCACCGAGCTTTTTGTTAGGTAGACCCACGTGATAGATAAGCCGTGTCTACGTTTATATTATTAAAAAATTAAGCAAAATTAAACATTTTGAAAAAACCCACGACGGTAAAAATCTCATCGAAAAAGAGTAAAATAACTCAAACCCCCCGACTTAACCCAATTATTATGTAACGAAATATTATAATAGACTTAAAATACTTTCTAAAAAAGAGTTGATATCTCGAGAAATCGGTAATAGATATACTTAAGTACCTAAACAATGAATATGGATGTTTACAGTTTGTTCCTAACGTGTCTGTTTCTCGAAGATATACTTAAATGTAGCGATAATAATTTTATTTTACCATAATACATAACCGAGGAATATCCGTCGTGGGTACCTGCTCCGTTCCATCGTGGGTAAAAAATAGGTATGTTTTATCTTTGTATAAATATGTAATCTTAATAGTCTTAAATTCAATGTCGGTTTTAAAAATATTAAAATATAGGAAAAGGCTTATAACCTTACCTACTCAAAATAAGTGTGGAATTTGATTTTTATATCCCTTTATAAAATCTAACGTGAGTTGTATTGTGAATAGGTCTCATTAGCAGTGAGTTACAAAACATTAATTTCAGGAAGTCGTTTATTTGCAAATAAGAAATAAAAAAGCATCTTTTTTTTTTTTTTTCTGTCGTGCGGGTTGTGAGATTAATCAACCTAGACCAATCAACCTTATCAACCTCTTTGACTTTAATTAAAAAAAAAAAAAAAAAAAAAAAAAAGCATCTTTAAATTAGGAAAAATCATTTGTCCAACTTTTGTTTTGATATTGGATATAGTATAGTCATCATCAGCAGCCCATTAACGTCCCCACTGCTGGGGCACGGGCCTTCCCTATGGATGGATAGGGAGATCGGGCCTTAAACCATCACGCGTATAGTAAAATATAGTAATACATGTAGGATTTTGGAATTCCACGAAACGAATGTATCCCTGAAAGAGGTCTATAATATTTTTTGTCTATGGCAATGTTCTAGATTAATCTATGAGTGGTGTGACTTTCACTTTTTCTCGTAATGGCGAAACGATAAGATAATTGTATTTGTAAAAAATAATAAACTGTGCGAAGCTGATTTCCCGAGCTTTTATTTCCATCCCACAACTTTTGGGGGCTCGTCCGGGATGGAAATATAGTGTGGGGGCAAGAAAAGGTGTTTTTAAGGTGAAAACGGAGGAAGGAGAATTTTATAAGGTGGACGGCGAAGGTGAATAATGGCGGAAGGCGTGAAAGAAGGTGATGAAGATGGACAGGCGACTATTTCATTTGCAGGCGGTTACGATAGGTTTGTCGGCAAGTTCAATGGAACCGACAAAACCCTAAGTTCTTCAAAATGGCTGGAAGATATAGAGGAAAATGCGGAATTATTTGGCTGGACATCAAAACAGAAACTTATTGTGGCGCGGCGTTGTCTAACGGGCACGGCGGAATTATGGGCGAAATCTGAAAAAATATTCAAAAAATACGATGACTTCAAGGTGGCTCTGCAAAGGGAATTTCCAGACAGTATCAACGTGAAGGAAGTACACGAGATTATGGCTTCAAGAAAGAAAAAGAGGGATGAAACTTATTACGAATATATGCTCGTGATGAAAGAATTAGGCAAACGCGGCAAATTTCCTGATTATGTAGCAATACAATATATAATAGACGGGATCGTCGACTACGAAAACAACAAATCTATATTATACGGCGTGACTACGTATCCAGTCCTGAAAGAAAGATTGGCGATTTACGAAAATATGAAGTCTAAGATGGCGGCAAAACGGCAAGAGCCGGCACAAGCGCCGAGGCAGAGAATTAGAGAGCATGGCGGTTATTCGGCGGACGCAGCGAGAGGGGCGGCTCGACATTGCTATAAGTGCGGCGAGAAAAATCACATAGCAAGTACGTGCAAGAATGGTTTGAAATGTTATAAGTGCAATCAGTACGGACATATAGCGACGGCATGCATAAATTCGAAGCAACGTGATGCGGTGCAACCGATGGCGACGACGAGTAAACAACGTGAAGTAAGCTATGGTGGCGTTGGCGGCGGCGGAAACGCGGTAAAATGGGAACCCCGCGCAATGTGTTTGAAGTCGGCGGCGGATTCGTTCACAAATTATGACATCGGTGAGGTTGGTAGCACTGAAAACCAAAATTTGTTTATGGGCGTTCAACATGGCGGCGACGCGCGCGACGACAGCGGGAATGACAAGAACTGTCAATGTCAACAACCGGCGTTCAACGTAAACATTATGTCGCGAAGTGAAAATAAATCTGAAAAAATGATACAAATTAGTGGTGTAAACATTAACTCTTTGATAGATTCCGGCAGTGATGTGAACTTAATAACGGTGGATTTGTTTTTCGAGCTCAATGTGACTTCGTACGTCAAAGAAAACATCGAGTTTTCTGGACTTGGTGCGGCGAAAGTTTCTTCTTTAGGCAGGACTGAATGTGAACTGAATATCGACGGATACTGTTGTACTACTACATTCTATATTGTGCCCAAAGATGTAATGCCTTACAAAGTTATTCTAGGTCAGCCATTTTTACAAAACATAACACTGGTTTTTGATAGGGGGTTAGTGAATGTTGTGTCCCGTGAGAACGGTAGTCTTTTAAATTGTTTGATTGCAGATGTCACAGAAGAACCAATAGCTTACATGCCAAACCAGCAGTTGAAGGATCAGGTACGGAATCTTGTCAAGAATTACAGCCCAGTGCAAACGAAGGAGGCACCCATTGAGATGCACATTGTGATGAAGGACGACATCCCAGTTGCTCAGCGACCAAGGCGTCTGGCTATCAAGGAGCAACAAGAAGTTGATACCCAGGTAAGTGAGTGGTTAACAAGAGGCATTATAAAGCCTAGTTTTTCAGAGTATGCAAGTCCATTGGTACTTGTGAAAAAGAAGGATGGTACTACCCGAGTATGTGTAGATTATAGGAAAGTTAATGAGAAGATGGTGAAGGACGAATTCCCTCTACCAATTATAGAAGACCATATTGACAAGCTACAAGGAGCAAAAGTTTTTAGTAAACTTGACCTAAAAGATGCGTTTTTCCATCTAAAGATAAATGAGAAGTGTACAAAATACACCTCATTCGTGACACAGAATGGACAGTATGAGTTCACGAGAGCACCCTTCGGTTTGTCAATTTGTCCGAACTATTTCACACGGTTTATCAATTCCATTTTCAGAGACATCATTGTGGAGGACGGAGTGCTAATATTTATTGATGATGTGATCATACCGTCAGTAACTTACGAAGAAGGGGTGATGAAGCTAGAAAAGGTCCTGCGAAGAGCTGCAGAGTACGGCTTGCTAATAAACTGGAAAAAAAGTGAGTTACTTACCACTAGAGTTGAATATCTGGGGCATGTAGTGGAGAATAGTACCGTAAAGCCATCAACGGACAAAACTGACGCAGTCATGAAGTTCCCTCAGCCTCAAACACGTAAGGAGCTACAAAGTTTTATTGGACTTACCTCATATTTCCGTAAATTTATCCAGGACTATTCGACGATAGCAAGACCGCTTACTGATTTACTAAAAAAAGACAAGTATTTTCATTTTGGAGAACAGGAGAAAATTGCTTTTCAAATGTTGAAGCACAAGTTGTCTGAGCACCCAGTACTGCGAATATTTGATCCAGCGTTGGAAACACAGCTGCATACAGACGCATCCCAACTGGCATATTCTGCAATTCTTATGCAGAGAGACCCTAATGATTGTTGTTTCCATCCTGTACACTATATGAGCAAGAAGACATCTGATGCAGAAAAGAAGTATTCAAGTTATGAACTGGAGGCTCTAGCAATAGTAGAAGGTGTTAAGAAGTTCAGAAAATACTTGATTGGTATTACATTTACAATAGTAACAGACTGTTTAGCTTTTGAAATGACCTTAAAGAAAAAAGATTTAGTTACCAGGATTGCAAGATGGATTATGCTTCTGCAAGAATACAACTATAAAGTGGAACACCGAGCGGGCTCGAGGATGCGACATGTGGACGCTTTAAGTAGAAACCCATATGTTGGACTGATGGTAAACAGTATTCACAATCAACTAAGAGAAGCTCAAGATCAAGATGAAGGATTAAAAGCTATAAAGGACATTTTGAAAGGCAGTACCTACAAGGATTATTGGGTAGAAAATAACATTCTTTTCAAAGGAGATCAAAGACTAATGGTTGTGCCCAAAAGTATGGAAAAGCAAATTTTTAAGAATACACATAGCAATGGACATTTCTCTAGCAAGAAGATGAAGGAGTTGATTAACAAGGATTTTTTTATTTCAGATGTGGACAAGAAGATTAATGATTACCTGTTGACATGCATCCCTTGCATTCTAGCATCAAGAAAAAGTGGAAGGCAGGAAGGATACCTAAACCCTATTGAGAAGGAAGCATTACCATTACAAACTTTACATGTGGACCACATTGGACCACTGACCGCAACCCAGAAACAGTATAACCATATTCTCACTGTAGTAGATGCCTTTACAAAATTTGTTTGGTTATTTCCTACTAAGTCAACCACTAGTAAGGAGACATTGTCGAAACTCTACATTTTACAACAAATGTTTGGAAACCCAGATAGAATTATTTCAGATAAGGGGACTGCATTTACAAGCCAGGATTTTAAGAAATACTGTGAAGATGAAAAGATTGAACACATTCAAGTTACCACTGGAGTGCCACGTGGGAATGGACAAGTGGAGCGCATCCATCGTACCATTATACCGGTATTGACCAAGTTATGTGTACAAGATCAAGGCTTATGGTACCGGCATGTTAGTAGAGTACAGCGAGCACTTAACAGTACATATCAGAGAAGTATAAATACTACACCTTTTAATCTACTTATTGGAAGGAAAATGAAAAATAAGGAAGACATAGAACTACAATTAATGCTACAACAAGAAAGTGCAGAGATGTATAATGAAGATAGAGAAGTATTAAGAAGGAAAGCGAAGGAACAAATTCAAAAGGTACAGGAGGAGAATAAGAAGCAATATAATAGGAAAAGGAAGGAGAGTAAGAAATATGAAGAAGGAGACTTGGTGGCAATTAAGAGGACACAATTTGGACCAGGGCTAAAATTAAAACCTAAATATTTGGGACCATATAGGATAACTAAAGTGAAGAGGAATGACAGGTACAATGTTGAGAAAGCTGACAGCTCTGCAGAAGGTCCTATTGTCACATCTACTTGTGCAGAATACATGAAAAAGTGGCCCATTCCTGCAGAATAGGTATTATTTCTTTGTCTATTTGTTTTATCTGTTTCAGGAATCTTGATTTCTACTTACCTGAGGTTCTGCCTACCCTGATAGTCACTGCGACTAGATCTATCTGTCTAGATCTGTCTGAACTAATTGGCTGTTTTGTTGCTATTGTTGGTGGTGACAAACGACTGTGAGACATTCCATCTTTGAGAGCACAATAATTGAGTATGTTTGTGTACCTATACATTTTATGTTTTGTTTATACCTAAATAATTTTGTCATGTTTAAGATTTTAAGTCCTTAAGTTTCACTTACGTTGTAAGAGGGCAATTACAATTTGTTTCTTTTATTTTACTTGTTACATTTTTTTTTACAAGGATAACAATTTACCTTTGTTTTGTTTACACATTATGTTTTATGAAGATAACAGTTTACTTTTGTTTTGCTTACTTATGTTGTAGGAAAAATACAATTTGCTTTTGTTTTGCTTACTTATGTTGTAGGAGAATAACAACAATTTACTTTTGTTTTGCTTACTTATGATGTAGGAGAATAACAATTTACTTTTGTTTTGCTTACTTATGTTGTATGAAAATTTAAATAATTTACTTATGTTTCGTTTACTTATAGATACCTGTAGTGTTATTAAAAGGTTATTATTATTGATCTAGTTGACTCTTTCCTTTGTAAGAAACGGGGTAGTGTTAGGGATATGTTGCAAATTTGTAATTAAAATTCAAACCAAATTGTAGTGTTGTAAACCAGTTTATTGTTAAATAGGGTTGTAGACATTTGTATTACAGTAGGGAAGTCTGAGGTCAGACTTCAGCAGGATAGCCGAGCTGTAGGATTTTGGAATTCCACGAAACGAATGTATCCCTGAAAGAGGTCTATAATATTTTTTGTCTATGGCAATGTTCTAGATTAATCTATGAGTGGTGTGACTTTCACTTTTTCTCGTAATGGCGAAACGATAAGATAATTGTATTTGTAAAAAATAATAAACTGTGCGAAGCTGATTTCCCGAGCTTTTATTTCCATCCCACATACATAAGGTTATCATACGATTCTTATACGACGCGGCAGCGTGGTCTGGGTTGTGAGTGGATTACCAACTCTAACAAACTTGGTATCATGGTTATTATTGAGCCGCTAAAGGCACTGAAATGGCTCATATACCTAACGGTTACGGACGGCTTAACGTGTCTTTCGAAGCCCGGATCATCTTATTTTCTGTTAAACAGTTGATCAGCTTATAACTACACGTTAGTCTTATGATTCACATAAAGCCAAAATCTTCCAGGCCAATCCTCCTACACCTCATAATCAAGCGAAGTAGGGTAAACGCACCACTTGCGTCATTGTCTACGACTGTCTGTGGGCTGTCTCTTACACGAACACAATGTTCATTACAGTTACTACTGTTATAACAGCTTTGACTAGTTAGCTCGGGAACAGTGTGGCAGCTGGTTATACAAAATTGTTACATTTGACTGACACATATTCATAGTAATACAGATAATATGTTGAGGCTTTTGCATGTAGAGACTCTAAGGGCCGTGTCTCAAGGACGCCAAGGCATCACCATCGGGAAATTATTTGGGGTACCCTTTATACAACTGCATACATTTTGTTAGTGCTGGTGTCGCCACAAGAGAAAAAGAAAACAAATGAAGAAGAAAAGAAAGAAGAAGAGCTTACGTAGAACAAATTAAAGAGAAGGCAAACGTCGTGTCTTATAAAGAAGTCAAAGAATTGTCCCTTGATAGACAAGAATGGAGAATGTTACAGCGACAAGAGCGTGGCTCTTAAGTTGATGGTGATGCCGCCACCCTTGTGTCCCAGTGAGAAGGAAGACAATATTTTATTCCGCAAAACTTAACTAGCAATACTTAGAAGTAATGAAGGACTATTCATGCTACGTTTCCCTAAAAAGACACAGAGTACAGAGTTGCCTTCATTTAACCTTCAAATTTCACGGATAACAGATATATGCGTCTTTTATCTTTGTTTTTGAGTATAAATGATGACCCTTGTTATTACACCCAGGCACAATTACATCTTCCACCCATTATTATTCTGATTAAAATAAAGAGAAGCAATACAGGTAGAAACATATTTCTATACCATAACTAATACAAATATCAAGCAATAATTATGTTTAATATATGCCTCTGCCACACAATAGGTAATTATTCTAGGTCAAAGATAAATTATGAAATTCTGATTACTAAATAAAAACAGATCTAAAGGTGACAAAAACGTTTTATTTTTTCTATTTAACTTATTTATGAATTTAAATAAATAAAAAAATGTAATATTACTTAATTGTGACATTTTGTCACGTTTTTCTATGACGTTACAGGTTGCTTTTTCATACAAATTCCATAGTAATTTCATGTTTTGACGTTTCGTAAAAAGTAACTGATTTGACTAGTTGGAAACTACCCTATTATCTATATATATATCTCTCTCTCTTTCTGTGTAGAACGGTGGTTGCCCCAATCGCCTTCCGTTCCGCAGTACAACGACCAATTTCTCAATCGGTGATGTTCTAGCTAGAGCCCTACCAGAATCCATTTCCTCGGCCTCCAACCAGTACTGATACCGCTGTTGCCCGGCATCAGGGGTGCGCTTTTAAAGTAGCGGCACCTACTCGCTACGTCACAAGACCGTCATGGAACCTAAGTAGCATTTTATAGGTTAGCCCGTCCCAGTGAACTACGACACTACGTTCTGCTAATCCTGTCGCTGTTTGGTCGGAGACTGCTTATTTTTATATTAGCAACCATCATAATTATCTGATGGCCGTTCCGTTACCTGTGGACCCCGTAGATGGCTTACAGCTCAGCCTACTACACCGCCATCTATATTTTTATTCGGGAAAGTAGCCTGGAAAGTCCTTAATTAAACCGGCACCCGGCAAGTTTTGGTAATATTTTGTAGTCTTCGAGTTTTCGAGCTTGCATACACACACCCGCTCCCTACCCCGCAACGTTTGCGCTACCGCTTCGATGTGAGGACTTAAGAAAGTTAAAACCAGGTTGTTCCGTTACCGAGAATATTCCCACTCTGGCAACATTCCCGGCAGTAAAAAAGTAGATATGATCAGAGTACAAGAAAGAACAGGTGGATATAAATACATACATACATACATAAACTCACGCCCGTAATCCCTAATGGGGTGGGCAGAGCCACAAGTAATCAAAGACAACTTGCAGCCACTGTTGATACGATGTCGTAAGCTGGATACGTATGATGAACCTTATGGTGATAAGGGATCAACCTATCGCCCATAACATTAGTCCATCATGTTAGAGGACACAATCCCTCTGTCGGTTTTTACGACATGCCCGGGAAGACAAGCAGCTGAACGTTTTCTATGTTTTTTATTTGCTCCCAGAACAGCATAGAAGCATATAAATAAAACAGCCATTAGGTCCACATTCCCGAGAAATGCATTTTCGGAGGTAGGTGACTTAACCTGTATTGAACTGGTTTTCCCTGCGCGGGTCGGAAGGTCAGACAGGCAGTCGCTTCTGTAAAAAAACCGGACCTGTCAAATCTTCAGGTTAGGTAAGCGGACCCTGTGAATAACGGGATAATACTAGGGGGATGATGATTCTTTGTCTTTGAGTGGCAAGTTAAACCTATTCTTCCTATCATAGAGTTTTAATAACAGGAACATTCCCATTTCGGGAAAATTCGCGGGAACGGCACATCACTGGTTGACATCATTTAGTAGGTATAGAATGTGGCGAGTCATGTGAAACGATAACCAGCGCTTCGAGCGGTAAATTTATACATGTTGTTTCCGTATTAAAAATGGCTGCATTATTGATTACTAGTGTGACGCTCTGTAGCGGGGCCACTTTAATTCGTTATTTTCTTTCTTAATATAGAACGTACGCATAAAAACTTTTCACGCACAATGGTCCCGATTCCTGCAGACACCTCCTAATTTAACTTCAAGTTATACCTGTCATTTTCTTATCCGTCGAAAAGGAAAGGGACAGATGATTGACAGCTCTTGAATTTTAAGAAGAATGAGTAAATGAATGAAAAACCCAGGTGAATCAAAAAGGTATCTTGCTGATATGCAAACCGTTTGACGTGTGCGTGTAAAATAAAATTAGATGGTGTTTACAGGAGTTATACACATATAACCTGTACTTAAAATAAGAGAAAGAAAACATCTAGAAGTGTGTATACTGAGCGGCTCCGCTTGGGAGCATGCTCTGCAGCGGAGCCACTTTTAAATTCGTTGCTTTCTTTATTACTAAAGTACGTACATATAAATATTTTCATGTACACTATGTACGTAGTACGCACACTGAACTATATCGTTTTCAACGCAATTGGAAGCGGTGGCCTCGTGACAACATCACACGGATTACTAGCGTGAGTTTATGTAATAAATGTACCTCTATAGGTTTTTATATTATGTATAGGTTTTTAAATTATGTATATGACCTATACTATAAGCAAGTATGTATTTATGTGGAAGTATGTATGTACTATGGAAGGATAATGAATTAGAATTTGATTGTTTATGATATGAAAGGAGGATGGTTAATGAATGGGACGTAAGCCAGTTTTAAAAGGTAAAAGAGGGGAGTCTTTTGGTGCGATGATGGTCGGGTTAGAAGATTTTGTTAAAATATAAAGAGTAAAGATATTTAAAATATCCCGTGTTATTTCTATATCCCACAATTTCCCACACGTATGAGGCCTAGTTTCTAAGAAGCTGGCCGATAGCGTGTATATTCGTTCTCTTTATGTCACAGCCACCGTCTCGCTTGTCCCGAACACTGCGAGCCATTCACGAAAGGAATATCCAGACTCAGCGAGCCAGTATGAATATTAATTCCGTCTTAAGACTACACTAACTGAGCGCTAAGCGGTTAGATTTGTGTCTTAAGTGGCGAGGGATTTGTAATTCCAGCGCAAACATGCTTCAAGGAGATAGATTTGGTATTAATTATGTCAGTGAGTAAGAAATTCCAAATTCCGAATTTAAAGAAATTGAGAATTGTTTCTAAACAGCATACACTGTAAATTGTGAACAGATAACCTTTTTAGCGCCAAAAAACAGTTTTCTCCATAAAACTACAAACATATAAATTAAAAAAATCTGAAGACGGCGCCGTCCAAAATTCTGATCTAAGAATCTTCAACATTTTTCCGACATAGCTTTAAATTTAATAAAAATAAACGATTTGTCGCCGGCTAAACACAGAAAAAAATGAAGTGTCCGTTTACGCAAACACTTCTTAATTACCTAGCTACAGTAATTACACTGTGAGGTCTCAAAAGGAATTAATTAACTGACACTTTAGATCCTTGCCCATTTATTTTTCCAGCGTTTGTAAGTTTAATTGAAAGTGTGCTATTTACAGTGGCGACCAACCCGCAGTTTTAGTTGACTTTTATTTAAAGAGGAAAATACGAACCACTGACTTCAACTTAAACGTAGACTCCATTTTTGCAGTCTTTTTCCAGAAAAGATCTACGAAGGAGGTAAATTACTAACGCTCTTTTATAACTAAGATACTTGTTCTGTGTACTAGAAATGGCACCGTCGGTCATTGATCTCACATGACATAAGAGAAACTACCCTCACTTCTACTCTACCTATAAATTAGCCAACTAGCTGTGGTGGTCAAAACCACTAGTTATCATGTTGGATGTAATGAAGCGTTGGTGACAGCTTATAAAATAAAACTACATATGTTTAAAAAAAATCTCCGTGGCCCTTTTCGGAGAACGCGTCACTTACATCATAGTGTCCAAGGTTTGAATCCCGGCTCGGCCTCTAAACCACTGAAATCAACTTTATGAGTTTGAATTTATGTTTGAATCATAGATTAATCCAAGGTTAGGTTAGGGCAGGTCCAATCTAAGGTTGCCTGGAAGAAATTGCAATTTAGTAATAAGGCCGCCAATTTTCTTTTTATTGTCACTTTTGAATTGTTTTTAGTGTTGTTGTATTGTATTGTAACCGCTTTTGTTATTGTATTGTATTGTATTAATCAAATCCCGTGGTTTCCAGGATTTGTGCCCAGTTAATGGAAGTAGTGGCGTACTACCTCCTATTTAAAAAAAAATATAATAAAAAAGCTTATTTAATTAAAGCACATAATAACGGGTCCTTACCGCGTTAAAATGGGGATATGAGACTCCCGATTTTCGACACTGTTGCAAGTGCTATGATCACGGGATGACTGATGATGATGCGTAAACTTAAAACAATGTATAAAGCTTATTTAGGTAAAACCTACGACACACATATTATTATACATTTACAACATTAAAATATACACACATTAATATTTAGTTGGAAAACATAAAGGTTTATGGGTGCCGCAGCTCACCAAAAAAGGCCGGGGTTCAGTGAAAATTTACCCAGAGACTACTAAGGGACTCAAACGTAGCTGGCGTTGAATAGGTGTGTACATTATGCACTGGCTACCCTTTCGGGGATACAGGCGTGATCAATGATGGAGTTGATGAAGCGCCAGTCCAGCAAGGAAGGAAGTTAATATAAGTTTATCTGAAATTACATTAAAAGTAAACACGAAAAGACTAAAAGGGCCAAGTAAAGGGAAGCGGAACAACCTAAAAGTATTATAATTCTGCGTAAATTATTTTAGGCTTTGCTTGGAATCAGTTTCCAACCCTCACGTAATTGAAAAGGGAGCTCATTTCAAATTTTATTTCAGTCATACTTTTTAGGAGTTTATTTTTTTTTAAATGTCATTACTTTAAGCTTTTGCGGTTAAGAGGGTTGCGGGATTTAATTTATTATTGTTGTTATCATTCATAACATAACATAAACTGCCTATATACGTCCCACTGCTGGGCACAGGCCTCCCCTCAATCAACCGGAGGGGGTATGGAGCATACTCCACCACGCTGCTCCACTGCGGGTTGGTGGAGGTGTTTTTACGGCTAATAGCCGGGACCAACGGCTTAACGTGCCCTCCGAAGCACGGAATCATCTTACTTTTTCGGACAATCAGGTGATTCAAGCCTGAAAAGTCCTTACCAAACAAAGGACAGTCTCACAAAGTGATTTCGACAATCTTCCCATCGGGAATTGAACCCGGACCTCCAGATCGTGAGCCTAACGCTTATTAGATAGAGCCTAATGATTATTATCATAACAATACATAAAACATAAATATGAAAATCGTTTCTCTGTTGAGTACACAGACCTCTTGTCGTCATTGTTTACAGAGTATGTAGTAGTACACACTACACCACGTTGTTCCATTCCTAATTAGCGGAATCGATTTAGTTGTCTTCTGTCTGATTATCTGTGGCACTGACCACCCCATTAGATATCACGAGCGTGAGTTTATATACCTATACAGGGTAGTAGTTACGTCGTACCGAATACTGAAGGGGATGATTCAGACCATGATACTGAGTTAATATCAAGTGGAATTCGCTTGATATCAACTCAGAGTCGTTGTCTAAATCACCTTGTTTTCGCTACGATGTCATTAACACCATGTAGGTATGTATGTGTACGATTTTGTAAAGTTAATAAGATTGATTTCATGGTTGTCAAAAAAGATGATTGCAAGTTATCTTTTGACGTATTCATAACATGTACAATTGGCCATGCTACGATTTTTTTATGTATTGTTTTTATAATTTGTTTTGAAAATATAGTCCATTTTAAGGAACCAATTTCGATATTTTTGTGTTTTATCAATCCTATCTATTTTTTAGAAACACTTAAAATTTCACCCTTGGTGACGTCACTAAAGCAAGAATTAAAAACTTAAACGAAAATTTAATTAAGAAAATAGGAAGGCACTCTACTAAGAATTAGCTCTTCACGCTTATGTAGACTATAGTTTCTACGTCAAAACCGAGTTGAAGTATGCACATCTGAATAGGAATTTGTATTTCAAGTGTTAGCACTAATAGCCAGAAGTGCATGTTCTATTACCGTTAGAAGGTCTAGACATGATGTGTTCCCTTGAGCTGAGTTCTAGTGTTATAATGTGTATAATGTTGGTTTAAGTGCTGATGTATTCTACCCTGCCTCCATTCAAATTCAAATTCAAAAACATCTTTATTCATTAGGCAATATAATCACACTTTGAATCGTCATTTTTTACATAACGAACGTCTCATCCGCCTAAAACTACTGCAGCTTCTCACAACCTGCATGGCCGGGGAAAAGAAGCTGCAAGAAAAACCTCGCCACAGGTCCTTAGACGGTCAAACACCAACATGGCTGACTACTGTACAAATGTTGTACAAATATGAATAAGAAGAGTCACTGCACGTTTCACACCTTGCTGATCCCTTCTAAAGTCCTTGAGTGATCTATAATTAAAAGTAAGTACTACCTTTTTGGAAGATATACTATAAATTAGGATTAAGTAAACGAGGGCCCAGACAAATCGGTTCAAGTAACCAAAGTCCCAAACAGAATAGTTCGATTAGGCGAAGGCCCAGACAAAATGTTTCAAGTCGGCAAGAGGCTAGACAAAATCGAAAACATCGTGAGAAAACTCACATTCCCGAGAAATGCATTTTCGGAGGTGTGAGACCTAACCTGTATTGGGCTGGTTTTCCCTTCGCGGGTTGGATGGTCAGACTGGCAGTCGCTTCAGTAAAAATCGGACCTGTCAAGTCTTCAAGTTAGGTAAACGGACCTTGTGAAAAACGAGACAAAGCTAGACAAAATGGTTCAAGGACGCAAGGGCCTGGGCAAAATTCTACCACTGCTTTCCCGGTACTGTGTGCAACAAGAATTAGGGTTCCATGAAGATAATATGTCGCCTGTCATTTTACAGTATAGGTACCGGAAAAGCAACAGTCATTAATCTCCTTCCGTCGTTGACGTCGCTTCACAATCTTTGTATAGATTGCCATGGCAGTGACTTGCATAACACCGAAAAGAATCGAGTCAACTGAGAAATGTAAGTAAACACAGCACTGATATAATTATTTGTGCGGGTACTTAATTTATTGTGCGGTACTCGCGTTTCACCGATCGGCGTGGGTTGAAAATCAGTGTTGCCCTCTGGGTAAATTTTCACTGCACCCTGGCCTTTTTTGGTGAGCTGCGGCACCCATATACCTTTATGTTTTCCAACTATATATTAATGTGTGTATATTTTAATGTTGTAAATGTATATGTGTGTCGTAGGTTTTACCTAAATAAACTTTTTATTATTATTATTGACAAAATTATTAATTTAAGTTAAATAAAATATCCGTGAATCCGTGGTAGTCCTGTTTTAAGAACGTGTGACTTACGTTGTGTAGTGTCGTGGCTTCGAATCCTAGCCCTGTGGGTCTTAACCAATGAATTCGACTTGGTGAATTTGAATTCATGTTTGGATTATAATTAAAGTAAGTAAGTAAGTAAAATCTTTATTTCCTCTACAAATAATAAAACACATGGATACATAAATATATACAAAAATACAATATTTGTAGAGGCTGGAGCCTAAACTAGGAGACCCTGTGTTTTAGGACTCCAGGCCTCCGCCCCCAAAAAGTCATGGTCAAGAAAAAATAACAAAATATAAAAAAATATATTTTTTTTAATTGTTAGACTAAATCATAAAATATTTCTTAAAAAGAAAATATCAAATCTATAAATGCTTGTATGTGTATGTGTGTGCGTGCGTGCGAGCGTGCGTGCGTGCGTGTGCGTGCGTGCGTGTGCGTGCGTGCGTGCGTGCGTGTGTGTGTGTGTGTGTGTGTGTGTGTGTATGTGTGTGTGTGTGTGTGTATGTGTGTGTGTCTCACTTCTATTTGCTATTATAAATAATTGATTTCACGTGGTTTCCGGAATTCATGCTCGATTAATGGCTATAATCTTGCCCCTATTTCATTGGGTGTATTTGTTCCTTCGGGGTTAAAGGCGTGTTCCCTATCTTATGTTACCACATATATACATACATAAGCTTACGCGTATTTCCCACCGGGGTAAGCAGAGACTATGGAATTCCATTTGCTTCGATTCTGACACACTTCTCTAGCTTCCTCCACGTTCATCAATCGCATGTTACGTTACTACAACTATGTTAAGTTACATTACATACATTAACATCCTATATACACCATTTCAACCAAAGGGGGTATGGAGCATACTCCACCACGCTGCTCCACTGCGGGCTGGTGGAGGTATTTTTAGGCCTAATAGCCGAAACCAACGGCTTAACGTGCCCTCCTAAGCACGAAATCATCTTACTATTTCAGGCAATCAGGTGATTCAAGCTTGAATAGTCCTTACCAAACAAAGGACAGTCTCACAAAGTGATTTCGTCAATGTCTCCATCGGGAATCGAACCCAGACCACAGAGACTCTTATGTTAATAAAATATATATCTAGCTGCAAGCAAAACATCAACGTTTAATTAACGTCGATTGAGTTTTGAAACTGTCAAGTAAATTGTGAATTACGGTGGTAGCTGATGAATATGAAGTGGACTGTATAACTAAATGAAATGAAGGAATAACAGATACTTAGCTTTGAGAATTATTTAATATATTTTTCACCAGTCACCAAAAAAGAAAACGACAAGAAGTAAAACAAAATCAACGTACAAAACGTCAAAAAAGAATAAATATAAAAACATAATAATATAAAAAGATTACAAAACCTACGAAGAGTTCGCAACATCAATAATAATCGAGTTGTCAACATTATAAATAAATCGTTAAATTATTAAAACCCGTGTTTGTAGCCGCAGGTTTGGCGCAAATTAATCGCTTCATAGTAATTAGTACGGACAAGAAACAGATAGATACATAATTTATCACATTAAAATGGGGTTTCTGTGGAATTGAAATAATGAAAGTCAGCATTATGCTCATATTTTTTTATAAGTACGGGTACTTCTTCTTCTATCGTGTGGGTTGTGAGGTGGATTACCAACCCCATCAACCCTGGTGTCAGTAGCCTATCTTGGAATGGAAGGCAATATTTGAGTATTGAAGATAGGAACATAACATAACATTAGCGTGAGACTATATCCCAATTGGGGTAGTCAGCGGTACATCTATCGCAAGATGGACTAAGTACCGACGCCTCACAGAGCTTTGTCTGACCAACGTGATAGGTGGTGAGTCGTAACACCAACTATTACGGGAAATAGATAATATTCTACAAAAACTCCTGAAATTTATTCACCACTGATAAAAAGCCTCTATATAAATTTAACTATTTTCAACACCTTTTAAAATTACTTCCTATTCTTCTTTATAATTATTTTCAAATTCCAATACCTCGATTCAAAACTCGATTCTTTGTACATTCGTTTACCGAAGGTCGATTCATTAAACGAAAAAGGTTTGCTTTAAAATACGGGCATACATCTCCTTTGTCGAATTTATCAGAAAATTTCTTGTTCATTAAGGATTAAGTCTTCATAAGGAATGAATCTTACATGAAGACCTTTTGCGAGGCTCTTTGAATCTCTTTTAGGTAAAATGCGGGATATACAAAGCGTTTTGATCTAAAATAACAACTTTGTTGGATCAATCGGATTAAAACACTCCATAATCTACTAACTAAGATCTGTGCCTTTTTGGGGAGGACGTAATATACAATCCCGACGACCCGATTACTCTAGCCATAGAGGCAGCCAATCAGCTCGCGACACCAAACTTTTCAGGACCCCGATACCGACCCCGCCGGCGTGGTCGACGATTTCCCTCAATCAGCGCTTATCACTATCGACCCACTAGGGTCGATTAATTCTTTCAAATATTTTTTCTCTCAGACGACCTGACCTGTTGTCATAAACGTCGTAACGGGTGAGAGCCTTCAGCGCTCCTCATTTTTCCGGCCAAGTAATTAAAGCCACCTGGTGAAGCAACAATATTTTATTAATAAAAATGTGCCATTTTGGCTTCATAAAAGGTTTTATTTATTTTGCTTATCATCATTCGCATTTCCAAGTTTTCTCTTTATGAGAATTATTATGAACGTTCTGCTAACTATTCGAAAATATCTTTTCTCAGTCGTGTAGCAATACAAAAAAGTAAACAAAAGCATTGTTACGTTCATTACACACTGCCTCTCTTCTCTTGGAGATTTCGTGCCTCCTCCTTCCTCAACAAATCCTCTATATCCCTCTCACCCTTGGCATAAGGAGCTTTGTACCCCCACTAAGTCGACTCTAAACACTCGGCAAACTGTGAATTCAATTTATTTGTGTGTACCTACATGATTTGGAAGCAAGCACTCAATGGGGATTAGTGGTTTATCTTGTTAAGTGCTTAAAGCCATAAAGCGAATAAAATATTTCTAAGACCATTTCGGTGTACTAAGAATGTAGCACCATTGTTAAGCAGGTACCTACTTTGTATAATTAGTAGTATTATCAAAGTAAAACTGACTTTTGAGTAAGGTTTGCCCTATATTAAGTATATTAAAAACAATAAAAAGTTCTAAGTTTTCAGTTCATCTCTTTCCAGGTCTGTTAGCAGGAATTTATAATTTATCAGAATTCATAATTTATCAGATTTCTACTAGAAATAAGATGAACAGTGTGTCTGTCTTATGTTAGTCTAATACAATAAACTGTTAAATAAATAAACAAGACTAAATTTGTTATTTATTATAAATTAACATCTATTAATTAGTATAATAGTATCATTAGTACAACGGCCCCGTCTCAACACGTCTTAGCGATTCGAACTGCGCTTAAAAAGAGTTGGAAATTAAAATATTGTAACAGACATAACATAGCAACATAACATAGCATGTGGCCCCAAAGCGGTTGGCAGAGAGTTATAGTATGCACTCCAGCTCAGCTTGGTTCATAACTCCGCGCCAGCTATGTCTGAGTCCCATGTATTCAAAGTATTAACTCATAAAGTCGATTTCAGCTATAAAGCCAACTTATTCTTTCCATCCTCCTCCAACACCATATTTCGAGGCCTTTGAATTGTGGTGTTGGAGGAGGATGGAAAGAATAAGTTGGACAGAAAGGGTTACAAATGAGGAAGTGCTAGGGAGAGTAAGGGAAAAGAGACAAATACTGAGAATTATTGAGGACAGGAGAGTCAGAGATGACTGGACACCTAATAAGACACGACGAATTTATTAAAAACAACATAGAAGGAATGTTAGAAGGAAAGAGAGGAAGGGGAAGACCAAGAAGAGCTTATATGGAACAGATTAAAGAAAAGGTTAACGTCGTGTCTGGAAATGTCGTGGAATGGAAAATGCTGCACCGACAAAAGCGTGGCTCTTAAATTGATGATGATGAAAGCTCGAGCCGGGATTCTAACCCGTGACACTACGATGTAAGTCAGGTGTTCTCCGAACAGGACTATCACAAAAATTGTTGGAGGATAAATAATACTACGTATATAATGGTGACTCTACGCCCCGCACCAATTCCTATCGAGCGCCAATCCCACCCCCTCTGGGTCTTACTTTAGTCTTAAATGACCGTAAGCCACTTAGGAGTAAGTGGGAGAGAGATAGCATTGTGTCTCGCTCGCACTTGTGCGTTAAAGCACACGGTAAGATTATTCCTACCAACAGCGGAACAGCAGGTTTTTTTTATCGGAATGAACCGATAAATAAAACATAGGAACCTTGAAAACATGGATTTCACTATTGAAAAAAAAAATAAGGTCGAACATTGTCCTACTGCTTGCAAGACATTGTCAAGAAGAAAAAGAAAAAAATACAGTGTAGCGACATTACAAATACGAATATAAAAGTTATCATTTTAAAAGTATAAAAAGAAGTTATCATACACTTTCACTATTTACGTTCTGCAAATCTGTCAAGAAATGAAAATAGAAGACATTTAGCAATACCAAGATTATAATGTTCTAAATATAAACAACGACAGGCAATTCCAGTCTTTGTGGTTTGCATCAGGAAACAAAAGCAACGCGCTTAGTGCGGATTGGGAGAATATCCGGAATAACAGTGTTTGAATTGTAAATTTCATTTTAGGGAGGGTGTTTATTTGTATTTCGTAATAGAAATGGATACAAACCATAGAAAACGTTCACTTACGAATCTCGTGGAAGCGATAGTGTTCTTTTTAACAAGATATATGGACAATGGCCTATTGCAAGGCCATAAATTATTTGGCTTAATAGGAAATGTTGTAATAAGTTTTAATGAAATTCTCTGTTTGAAAATATTATGCATTATTTTTAACACCATTACAAAAAACCCGAGTAAGACGAGAAGTTAGCCTCAACAGACTAGATGTTGTTTTTTTTTTTATGATGAATGTTGTGTTCACTTGTAATTGGCTTACACATAAGTACTATTTTACTTTGTTTAATTATGTCCTAACTACTTAGTTTTATTTTGTCGACACAGACTTTGATCTAAAAATAACAATATTAACAATACGAACTTATTATAAATAGAAGATCTCCTCCAGCGCGCTGCACTGAGGCAGAGCGCCCAAAACGCTGGCAGCATTCCCCCTCTGAACTGTCCTAACTAAATGTTATAATGTACATAGCTGTAAGTGATCCATTAATAAATAAATAAATCTCAATGCCTGCACAATGAAACACTCAAACTCACTTTTTTTATTTACTACACTCACAAGAAAATCAACAAAAAAAATCTTATAAGAAACTAGATGAACAAGTCAATACTGCGTTCTAATTAAAAAAAACAGCGACATCTAGTGGTGAATCGGTGGAACTAAAATCTTTAAACGAATTAAATCAAAACAAACAATGACAGACCACGTGATGCGTTCCGATGTCATAACTCAGTATGTAGAACGAAGAAGCTCTAACGTCACAACAGAGCGGCAACGTATGGTGTGGTTAGTCACTTAATCTTTTTTTGTTGTGTCAAGAAAATACCATATCCTTTGGAATTTGACTTGCTTACATTTTCACCGGGTGACAGCCCTCAACGCCCCATTTATCTAACCTAGTGTAAATAATACCGTGACACCTTAATTCATACATAAACATAATGTACATACACTGATGCTTATAAACGCCCCACAGCTACACACATGACTTCCCCTTAAATATTGATTAGGTGTTTATTCCATTTCGAATAAAGAAGCTAGTAAGAGTATAGAAAAGAGACAAAATATTGAGAGTTATTAAAGACGAAAGAGGCAAGGTGATTTGGCTATAAGGAAAGATATGAATGAGAAGACTAAGAAGAGCGTATATGGAATAAATTAAAGAGAATGCGGACGTGGTGTCTTATATGGAAGCCAAAGAAATTGACCTTTGATAGACAAGAATGGGTGGTACTTAAATCAATGATTGCTCCACTAATTGAAACTCCACTTCGCTGCCCCACTGCGGTTTGGCTGAGCAACGTCGCGGTCCTTAGTCAATTCTGAATGCGACTTCGTTGATCAATATAATAAAAGACTAAGGTCGAATATCTAAATTCAATTTTTAGAAAAAGTTAGCGTACTATTTTGCACAAACAGTTTATCTTCCAACGTTTGTTACGTGTTGACACAGTCAAGATAGCTGATATGCGGCGTGCAATGTACTGTGAAAAATTTTATAGCTACTGCAAGCAATAAATGTCTAGCTGACTTTGCGAAAACCGCTCCCCTTCCATTTGTGTAGAGGAAAATTTCACGGAATTTCGCTTTTCGTTTAAGATCCGCATTGTTTTTAGTGGTGTTTAATTATGCTTATAGTTCTAAGATCCTTTGTAAGTAAATGAAGTATAGATGGATAAAAAGACACAACAGGCAGCCTTATTGCTTATGCAGCAATTTCCTCCAGACAACCTTTGGGTACAGGAAAATCGTTGGGGTAGTCAAAGGTACATCCATCGCAAGATGAACTAAGTCGCCGTCTATAATGGTCGAGCCAACTATTTTTGTGAAAAATGCACTTAAGATAAATTAATAACTCATTGACGCAAGGCTGGTAACGGGGTTCAAACCGGCGTTCCCCGTGTGAGAAATAAAAAAACAGCTTATAAATACCAACAAGCACATATCAACCGATTAGTACTCTAATCGGCCAAAATAATCGTATCTGTGCTGGCCATCAATGCCAGATTCACGAACGAATAGACAGGATCTAACCAATTAAAAGAGAAGTACACTAGGGATAACAAAGTAGGGTCGGCAAAAAAGCTCATTTGCACTCGCTCGAACAACAAGCCGTCAATCTCGCACAAAAGCGATGGCTAGTGAAGTGGATCCAGTCATCGGTGGCTCGAGATGTGAGCTACGGCGGGAGTTCTTTGCTAAATTGTATTCAATAACAATCATCATCATCATTAATTTCAGAGCCACGCTCTAGCCGGTGTAGCATTTTCTATTCTTGTCTATCAAAGGCCAATTCTTTCAATTCCTTATAAGACACGACGTTCACATTCTCTTTAATCTGTTCCATGTTAGCTCTTCTCGGTCTTCCCCTTCCTCTATTTCCTTGTAGATTCCTTTCTATGATGTTTTTAATAAATACGTCGTGTCTTATTAAATGTCCAATTATCTAGCCTCTTCTGTCCTCAATAAATCTTAATATTTTACTCTTTTCTTTTACTCTTCCTAGCACTTCCTCATTAGTAACTCTTTCTGTCCAACTTATTCTTTCCATCCTCCTCCAACACCACATTTCTAAGGACTCGAGTCTCTTTCTGTCTTTCTGCGTCAGTGTTCAAGTTTCACATCCACAGAGGGCTATACTCCATACGAAAGTTTTGATGCATCGTTTAACAATATTTTAAGTTTTTTTAAACAAAGTTAACGGCCCTGTGCCGATGATTTTCTAGCAGCTTCTTTTCCCCGGTTATACAGGTTGTGAGAAGCGGCACTAGTTTTAGGCGGATGATACGTTCGTTAATGTAAATTTGACTATTCAACGTGTAACTACGATGTATGTTACCTACTGAACAAATATATTTTGAATATGAGTTTCAATCTTCTCTCGGGAGGGATGTGAAAACAATGACCGATGTCATTGACCCTGGTGTCAGAGTTATAACCGCCTAAAGTTCCTGACACATCTAGGCCCGGATTGGCTAGGGCCTGTATTTTACTTACCCCAGCATACAAGTCTTGAATAATGACCTGATAAATAAATTCACTTATTCATGAACCCCCGATCAATCTGAGGGACTTACCAAATAACATATTTTATATTTTTCCACGTGTAGTTCTAAATTAGATACTTTAAGAGGTAAAACTTTACAAAAATAATTCATATTTTGCTACCTACTATTGAGTACCTAAATATTCAGTAAGTGTTGCGCAGATATTCGACATCAAACCTGACTAACATCTAGACACGCGGTAGCGTGTCAAGCCAAGTTCAAGAAACAGAACTGGCGAGCCGCACCGTGTGTAATATTACACGAACCATTTGGAGCCATACATTATAATCAATTTCATTTAAAACCCATACCTACCATAAACATACATAGCGAGGAGAAGGGATATACAAGGTGTTAGTGACATCCTAACGAAAACGTTGAGAGATGATTCAGACCATGATTCTGAGTTGATATCAAAAGGAATTTTCCGTCCCAAAAGTAAAAGTAAAAACGCTTAAATGTTTTTGAATTTTCCGACCAGAAATTCCATTTGAAAATACTTATAGAATTGTAAATAATTTAAAAACACAAAATAAAAAAATTATGAACCTTTTTACGTAAAATTCCACTTGATGTCAAGTGAGGATCATGGTCTGAATCATCCCCCACAATATTTATTACGATGTCACTAACCAGTACACCAGTACACCACCACCAGTACCACAAGTATACACCAGTTCCTACCCCTTCGGTTATACAGGCGGGATGGTACGTTATGTCCAAACTCCATTGTTAAACCTTTCCAAAACTCAATAAAATTATTTTACATACTATTCACAACTTCAAATTGGAGTTCCATGTTTCATTCAGCTTTGAATGCTCAAATCCTCCTCATCTCATCTTCCGCTCATTTAAACTTTATCCGGAAGCTTGCACCATACAAACAGTTCAGTGGTCGGAGTAACTCCCGTCAAGGGCCCATTTGTCCATGGCACTGACCGTTACAAGAGTGGTCGAGAGCTGTCGAGAGTTGTCGCTTGTTAAGTTTGCTTGAGGAAACACCCTCTATGAAAGTATAAATGGTGTTAACCCAAGTCGATGGGATATCAATAGCCCCAAGAAAAGCTCGCGATGATAGATTTGAATAACGTACAGATTACGGTCAAGACTTTTGCTTTTAATGGAAAAGAACATGATATTTTTTATTTTTAGGATCATATTCTTGGCTTTATATTAACATTCCAAATACGTTAATTATAATTCACGGAAACTTAATATAATATTTCATTTATATACTAACCTCTCTATTATTATGTACCCCGTATAGTCTTTTATCTTAGCACAACAACATTATAAACAACACAAAATAGCATCACGCCTGTATATCCGAAGGGGTAGACAGAGATGTATATTATACACACCCACATTTTATTGTCATCATCACTTATTTAAAAGATCTCTTGCTGGATTCTCCATTCTTATCTATCTAAGGCTAATTTTTCATTTTTTTTAGACACGACGTGCCTTCTCTTTAATATATTCCACGTCAGCTCTTATTGGTCTTCCCCTTCCTCTCTTTCCTCGTAGCTTCCCTTCTATGATGTCTTTAATCAAAATTCAAATTCAAATTCAAAAATATCTTTATTCAGTAGGTAACATAGTTACACTTTGAATCGTCAATTTTTACATAACGAACGTCTCATCCGCCTAAAACTACTGCAGCTTCTCACAACCTGTATAGCCGGGGAAAAGAAGCTGCAAGAAAAACCTCGGCACAGGGCCCTAGACGTTCTTTAAAAAAATAAACATAAAATATTGATATACAATTGAGTAATTTAGCTGCCTAATATCAGTTCTCAGACAGTTAATCCCATGCATTCATATCTTCTAAATAATCACTAACTTTATAATAACCTTTTTTGGAAAGTTTTTGTTTAACTACTGTCTTAAAGCAGTTGAAAGGCAAATTCTGAATGTCAATGGGAATCTTATTGTAAAAACGTATACATTGCCCCTTAAAAGATTTAGTAATCTTATATAATCGACTAACTTGTAAAGCAAGTTTATTTTTATTCCGGGTATTAAAAATGTGCCGATCGCTATTTTTTGCAAATAATCCTATATGTTTTTTTACATATATTAAGTTTTCAAGGATATATTGTGATGCCAAAGTTAAAATATTAATTTCTTTAAATTTATTTCTAAGTGACATCTTGGGTCCCAATTTGTAAATCGCCCGAATGGCTCGCTTTTGCAGAACAAAAATGCTGTTCATATCTGCAGCATGACCCCACAGCAAGATGCCGTACGACATTAGACTGTGGAAGTAGGGAAAATAAACTAATCGCGCGGTTTCTACATCGGTTATTAAACGATTTTTTTTGACCGCGAATGCTGCTGAGCTGAGCCTTTTGGACAACCTATCAATATGGGGACTCCATTGCAGCTTAGCGTCCAAAGTAATTCCCAAAAATACAATCAATTCGTCGTGTCCTTATTAAGCTTCCAATCATCTTGCGTCTTTGGTCTTCAATAACTCTCAATATCTGCCTATTTCCAAGGGGAAATAGGCATATAAATAAGTAAGTGTAAGGACACTTACTAGCGCTTTTTATCCTTGTTCTTCTTTTTTCTACCAGACTGCAACGAAGCAAAAAGGCGAGTTATGTGTTTGACCGCTGTGTATGTGTGTATGTACGTTTGTTCCAATTTAACTTCAAAACCACCTGTCAGAATTTAACAAATGAGATGAATGAATGATGCCAATCTGTCCTAAGAGTTTCTTTACCACGGCATGCGACCACGGCTCTCTCCTAAATATCACTAATTGGAAGAATTTCAAAGAAATATACCTATTTTCTAACTTTTCTCTAATCGAGTAATAGATTTTTAGATTTTTTTTTCAGAGGCAAATCTACACGAACTGATGTCAAAAATGAAAATTTAATTTCGACTACGCCAAAATAGGTCTTAGTGTCACAGCATTTAAAAAAAAAGCCATTTGGCATTGCTTGAACATTTTAAACAATTCCATAGAAATTGTGAATCACTTGCCCATTACCATTTTGCGCTATAGTCACTCAATTTTCAACAGCAAGTAATAACCATTTGGGGAAATCGACGACCAGTTAAACGCTAAGGCTTTTAGGAAAATGACATCGATTCAGGGAATTGATTGACTCTTTACCTATCATAATATTATTATGTCATTCTACTAATGTATTCCTTTAACCTTTGTATTGGGTTACATTATAAACGTTGTTTAGATTTGGTGGTGTCATATTTGAGGTTCATATTGAAAGCTAAATATCTTATATACTTACTCCTCATCAAAATAATTGAAACACCTCCGATTATTATTGAACAAAATAGGCGTTTTAAAAAATGAAATCTGAATTTGGAATGTTAATATTAAGAAGTAAAAAACTTATAATACCCACTCTACAATAACAATTATTTTGTATTCCTAATACTCGTTTAATTTACCTATTTAATATGATTACTGATAATCCCTACAAAATATAAACAAGTGAAGTATCAAGTGATTCTGATCTACAATTTAGGAGTATAGGTCATGCAAATTCTTATTAGTCCAAACATAAAGATGACAGACTTCGTTACAATAGTATATAATTGACCTTATAACCGTCTGCCGAACCGTCTTTTATTCCTATGTCGTCATGTTTCATTTCATAACTAATTTCAAATTCTGCAACCGTGATAATGTCGTTATCGAACGTGCCGATTGTAATCCGAAGATTTGAATTCCATTGGAACTCTCCCTGTTTGTGTTTGTATTAAAGCCCTTTATACACTGCGACTTTTTGCAATATTATCACGGTTCAGTCGCGAGAGAGTATAAATGAAATGTTAATACTAACTTCTTTAAATAGCGATAGAAGCGCGATTCCGTAACGCAACCCGCGGCGTTGCAATAACACTACCAATTTGAAGAGGCATTTTCACCGGAAATGAAAATTATAAATCAACATTCTCCTCGACAAAGTAAAACGCAAACCATTTAAAAACTAACCTTCATATTATGATAAGCGGGGTTCCCGTTCAGGAAATGTTTCGCCAATCCAATTAAAACTTTCTTCCGTACGTTTGTACTTTACATTCACAGAAAGCTGTGCTTTTCAACTGAAATTTGAAAAGATTTCTACAATGGAACTGAACAATACTTCGCTTGTAACTAACTGAACTGATTCAGGTAATGATAAGAACAGTTTAACAACTTTGCAAAGTAGGTATGGCTGTTTAAAAGAGTTGTTACTGTTTATGAATGGCGACGTAGTAATATGTAGTTAGACGTAAGTAGTTACCTAGATGCATAGGTTAGTTTACCTAGATACCTTTTTTTTACAATATGCCCAGGAAATCTTCTCGGGCATATTGTAAAAACCTACAGAGATTGTCCTTTCTGACATTATGGATCTAAATAATATATATTATAGTATCATGCTTATATTCCCGTAGTATTATACCCACTCCACGCCAGCTACGTATATTATAAGTATATTAATATAAGTAGGATCCGGGACCTCCGGATCTTGAGCGATACATTTAACCACTAGACCATGAATGCCGTTACGGTATTCACATACTTATAAATACGGATCTTATAAATTCTCAGGAAGTGTTTTTTGTGTTTTTTGGAAGTGTGGGGTTCAGCCCACTAGATCGTCGAAGTAGACGCAGCAGACGACGGCAACGAGGGAGGGACGAGCTCGACGCCTTCTGGAGGGCTTTGCTCAGCAATAAGACATATAGGCTATAGAAAAAAGAGCCGGTCAAGTGCGAGTCTAACTCGTGCACCGAGGGTTCCGCACAAATTGCCATCTGATCATTATCAGACTGAATGCCAACCACCAAATACCACCTAGGACTCTGGTCCTAACACTCTGGTGTTCATCAAGACAAATCAACATAAGTCCAAACTGCAAATAAGTTTGTAATTGAAAAAACAATTTAATTTTACTGTTGTATAACTGTTGGCGCCATACATCGACTACGTCGCGAATAGTTAACCAACTGCAAATATAAGTTTGTAAATGCAAAAACAGGTTAAAAATGGATTTAGAAGCTTGATTTTTACATAGCTTCATAAGACCGCAGACGTAAGTATTACTTGTTAAGTTCAAAGTGATACCTCTACGCGTTTCCGGGAATAATCCCTTGACGGACAGACGGACAACAAAGTGATTCTATAAGGGTTCCGTTTTCCTTTTGAGTTTCAGAACCCTAAAAATGTATTTTTATGATAAATTAATATCCTCACAGCTATGTATACGTATAAATAAACTCGCCTGCATTGTAGACAAAACAACAGCGATCAATCATTTAGTCCTTAATAACAAAAACCTGAAGTATTTTCACCAAGTTGTAACTGATTAATTGTATAGTTCGACCACGACCTATCACGCGACTCCCTCTGTCACTCAACTGCTGTGATATTATGTTGGAGCTTGTAAAAGGCACGGAAAAGGTCAAAATATTGAGCTACTGTGCAAGACTACATCGAAAGGTCGAAATATAAGGTGCAAGTAAATTTGACATACAATGAAAGTAGTGTTAGAACAGAATCGATCGCCCTAATCTCGACTACATAATACGTATACATCACTATGCTAATGAACGTGACAACACTGGCTTCTGTTCTTTGACAGATTTAACTATTACCATGCTTTGATGCAATTTTGAAATGTTATCTTTATTGAAATACTAGCGACCCGCCCCGGCGTGCAATGCTGAGCAAAAAATTAAATTATTTACGACATCACATAAAAACCTCAAAAATAACAGTATTTCTCCACTATTTGATGGATGTTATTATACATATTATAAACCTTCCTCTTTAATCACTCTATCTAATAAAAAAACCGCATCATAATCTGTTGCGTAGTTTTAAAGATTTAAGCGTATATAGGGATATAGGGACAGAAAAGCGACTTTGTTTTATGCTATGTAGTGATAATCGCTAATTATTCTGAACTTGGGGGTTAAAAAAGCCACATCGAAACTATACATCCAGAAAAGCAATATTGCAATTTGAAATTAATTGTGCACATACATTTTTAAATTTCGTGAGGTTTTAAAGGCAAGAGTAAATAGGAAGTTTTTGAGCTCCACCTTAGACCACATCACTGCTTAACAATCAAAATTAAAAAAAAAAATGGTTTATATAAACATATAAAATACCTTACAGCCATACTTGGTATTAAAGTTCTTTAATGTAATGAAAACCAACCTATTCAAAATCACGATGATGACGTCAGAATTGGGTATTCGGTTTTTGCGATATAATTACCTACTTACAGCCGCTGAAATTAAGTAACGAAATTTGCTTTAGTAAGTTAAAGATCGTAAAAAACAAGTACAAGTAGAGTCGAACTCCATTGTAATTATTTACACAAAGAGGCGAGTCCTACTTCCTAGAATCTTTGCAACTTCGAATTCAGTTAATTGCTTGGAACTGTATGCAATTTACTTGCTACTTACACTGATTTAATAGTTCAATTGTTACATCATTTATACATTTTTCTTGGAATATAGGAGTACTTACTTATTATACATACTATTTGGTTAGGTGTGTTAATAGTATAGAAACACTGCTGCCCATATATTATAATATAATTATAATACACATGAAAGGCGTACAGCGCGGCGTGCTAGGCATATGCTTTGTAATGTGTGTGTATTCGATTAAAAATGCGTCGCGTTGGTGTCTATGCAAAACAAAAGACGAAAGCGCCTCGACTAAATGAAAGAAAGAAACACTCATTTATATATTTCGGCTGATCGATAAATGAATAATTAGGTAACAATATTAAAAATAAATACCTATTGGCTTCGTCAAAAAAAAAAGTTTTATTTCTATAATGGACGCCACAATACTACTGCGACGTAGTAGCTCTATTTATAGTGACAGATTAGAAATCATGAATAGACATGACGTATCCGTCTACATCCATCACCAAAAAATAAAGAATAACATCAATCCTATATACATTATGTATGTATGTACAAACCATAGCTGACAAGGAGTGGGTGTATAATAATATTATATGTATATACCCCTTCGGGGATACAGGCGTGATGCTTTGTAATATTAATTTTATTTTATGTTCATACACACATAGATATACAAAATCACTCCTATATCCCACCGGGGTAAGCAGAGACTATGGAATTCCATTTGCATCGAACCTGACACACTTCTCTTTAAACCATTTTTTTTCATATTTTTTTTTTGTCCATAACATAAACATAACCTATAAATACTTAATCAAAACCCAACAACATAATATAACAACTAAATAAAGATAAAAATGGTTACACATAATCCGTTCAACAATGCAGTTTATTCACTCAGAATGAATGGAAATCGTGTTTGAATCGTGCAGGAATTGTGGAAATGTCATAGAAATTGATGATAAAAAGATGGAAGGATAGAAGTATTCAATTATTCATTGCAACACAATAAAAATATCCCGTTCCTTTGACATAAAGCATGAATGTAGCACAATAGCGCTTGTGAATATTGGTTGAGTTGAGTCTAACTGTAATGTGACTGCATAATAATAGGTAATATTGATATTTATTATATTCAGAAAGTAAGGATATGAAAATATATATATATATATTTTATTTTTCTCTTTTTTATTAAAATTTATTATACAATTAACAAATTAACAAAGAATAATACACAGAATAATAGCTCTACATAACTTAAAATAACTTCCTTTAGGCATTAAAATTACAAATAATTAAAACTATACTACTAAAACTAAATTAAAAAGCTCAATTAATGATGCTCAATTGATGATTATATATATAAAAATAATAATAGAGTAGATAATGGTTGATTTTTCAATAAACGGATTAATAAATACATAGATACTTTATTGACCACAATGGACACAAGATCAACAATCAACAATGGAATAGCAAAATTTCAAACATGGAATACTTTCTTCACAGTATTACAAAAAAATCTTATTTATTTATTTAACACAGAACAGGATATTATAAAAACAATTAAAGTCATAATTTCATTTTTTTTTAACTTATCTGAGTATGGAAATATGAGTATGGGTATTTTATTTTATTAAGAAATAAGGTCTATATGGATAGTTCAGAAAGAAATTTTAATGAAGTTAGATTAGGTTAGCTCGACTTTTTGGCTGAGTTATAAGAAATACATTCGTTTGTAAAGTAACAAATTTAGAAATTTTGTACTGTAATACGTTACGTTATAATTAAGCCTTGGTGAAAACGGGTTTTGTTCGGCCAAGTAGTTAATGCCATTTGCGGCAAATCTACCATAAGACACGTCAAAAAAATCGTTTGTAACTGTAGCAGAAAGTGTTCGGAAGCTGCCACATTTTATAACCCGCTCTCTGCTGCGATAATTATGCAAGATGCTAATAAAAACAAGGTCAGGATCGAAGCAAATGGAATTTCATAGTCTCTGCTTACCCCGGTGGGAAATAGGCGTGAGTTTATGTATGTATGTAGTACTTAGTTTTGCAGTGTGTGCTAATGTGTAATATTAGGGTGTTTGTAGTCGTTACATGAGCCATGTCAGAGGCCTATGGATGCTCCATAATAACCGTGACACCAGAATTGATGAGGTTGGTTGGTCGTCCACCGTACAACCCACCCCAGATAGCCAAGTGACACACATTACGAAATGATGTAGATTCAAAAATATTAGATTGACCTTCAACAAGTTTATCTATGATAATTACGTTGAATAAATGATTCTCATTCTGATTATGTAAATTTTAAAGTCAAGTCATAGTTCAATGCTCAGTTAGTGCTTAAGTTCGGAGACATCACAATCAATGTTCACAAACACGTATCCACAAATTCTCGAATGTTCTCGAATGTTCTCGAATTTTCTCGAACGTTCTACCGCAAGTCTCCCCGCACCATCCAAGTTATTTCACAAACTCCAGTGCCATTCGAAAGTTGCTGAATACTCTCCTTTGATGTCGATTTTCAATATAATAAAGTTGAGGATAATGATGACAACTTTTATTTATAGGGTTATCTCTACGTGGTAATGACAGTGGCGTAGCTAGTAGGTGGAAGCAGATGTCGATATTGGGATGTCACCCGATGAATACACACATGCTGTTTAATACCATAATCCCCCATAGCTCCAGTATCCCAGTCCACTAGCCCCCATAATCTGCCCCCATTATTCCCATAATATGCAATAGTCCTACACGAACCGGGGATTGTCTTTGGTTGCACTCCCATAGTGCATACCGGGATAATCGCCGGTTGGTGTCACACCACATTTAGATTAAACTGTCTTAAGGGGCCTCTACGTGTTGGCTTCGGCCCCACGCACGCCTTCCAAAAGTCCGGGACTCCATAGGCCCGAGATATGGAAACGACATACATAATAATAATAATTTACTTATTACGTTGGTTTCCTCATGATTTCCTTCACCGCTGAGCACGTGATAATCATTTATGATCGAAACATAAATTCGGAAAAAACATTCGACAATCATTATTTTAGGCCTGTGCTGGATTCGAACCTGCGCTTCCATAGGCGTTACTTATGTAAATATTGCCGGGACTGACTGCCTAACATGCCCTCCGAAACACGGATCATTTCACTCTCAGACACTTAAGGTAAAACAGCCGGAAATTTCCTAACCAATCTAGGGATGACAAAGTGATTTGCATGGTTAGGTTTCACTGAACCCGGGACCTCTGAATCGCGAGCCCAACGCTGCATCAAGTAACGTGTTAATTATGTATTTTATGCAGAGTTAGTAAGGTAATTTTAGTGGTGTTTTTAATGTTAGCAGACGCAACTTGTAGCTACTAAACGTTGTACCGGGTGAGAGCTTTCAGCGCTCCCCATTTGTTCGGCCAAGTAGTTAATACCATCTGCGGTAAATACATAATAAATCACGTCAAAAAAAATGTAGCTAGGGTAGATTTGCCTCTGAATGTCATTAATTAGTCAGATATAGATTGGTCTTACAGAAAAAAACCGTTATGACGGTTTCTGAAAAAAAAAAACACATATGTCGCCCCGAAACGGATGAACCGTCTAACTACGCCACTGGATAGCGAGATGAATAGACGGTGTATTCACAGCTTTATCGACGTGGTGGGGTAGGTAGATAAATAATAGACTTATTAAGTGGAAAGCTAATGTTTGTTCTTTATTTGGGGCGTGACATTTTATGTCTAAGCGAGTGATTCCATAAATAATCAATTAAGTTTGGTATTATTTTTTAGTTATGAAGATTTTAACATGTAATAACTATAGGGACTATTGTGTCTATGCTTCTATGCTGTTCTGGGAGCATATAAAAAACATAGAACACGTTCAGCTGCTTCTCTTCCCGGGCATGTCGTAAAAACCGACAGAGGGATTGTGTCCTCTAACATGATGGACTAATGTTATGGGCGATAGGCTGATCCCTTATCACCATAAGGTTCATCATATCCATCTTTGGAATTCGTATCAACAGTGGCTGCAAGTTGTCTTTGATTACTTGTGGCTCTGCCCACCCCATTAGGGATTACGGGCGTGAGTTTATGTATGTATGTGTATGTACTATTGTGTCTGTTACTGGCCGTTGCGTGTTTAGGGTTGTATAAAATTTGAATTTGTTTTTTATTATTTTAGAAGACGCCGCCACCTATCACGTGGGTCTAACAGAAAGCTCGATGAGGTGTGGGAATAGTTCATCTTGCGATGGATGTATCTCTACCCCAATAGGATATACTCTTGAGCTTATGTTATGGAAGAAAGAATTTAATTTGGCGACTGTCGAGATTAACAAATTTGCTGATTTTTCTTCTTTAGAGGTCCTTCAGAGATGGTCTGGGACCTTTATCATTAAAACTAGAAAATTACTCGCTTTAAATCATCTTATTCGGTGACGTGCAGTTTTACAATGTCCTCACCGAGAATCGAACTGGAACCCTGCAGGTTATAACGAACGCTATAGTCACTAGACTAGAGGCTGTTATGCTAATAATATCCGAAGAACAACAATTTACAATTCTCAAGTATAAAGAATAGAATAGAGAAAGTTTATTATAAAAGGACGCCACATACACAAAAAAAAGACAACATCATATCAAATTTTTTTGTTGTTTTTTTTTAATAACTTTTTTTAAAGAAAGTAAAGTTACGTCAGTAATCTTATATGGTACGCTGGTGAAAAGAGTGTGTACTATACACCTCTGCCTACCCCTTCGAGGATACAGGCGTGATATTTTGTCCGGTCGTATATCTGAAGTTGTTGTAAAACAGACGTAAGTATTATTATAAAGAGAAAGTCCGGCGTCTCAGGTGTGCTTGTGTCCTCTTGATTTATAATTCAAGTCCACCCTACTTGTGGTGCAAGATGGAGGAGATTAGCTTTCAGTAAATATATTTTTGTGTTGTAGCAGTTTATTATCTGAGGAGCTCGGATTTGAGGAGCTCGGTGGCGCAGCGGTTAACGCGCTCGGTCTGCGATTGTTGAAGTAAAGCAACTTTCGCAGAGGCCGGTCATAGGATGGGTGACCATAAAAAAAAGTTTTCATCTCGAGCTCCTCCGTGCTTCGGAAGGCACGTTAAGCCGTTGGTCCCGGCTGCAATAGCAGTCGTTAATAACCATCAATCCGCACTGGACCCGCGTGATGGTTTAAGGCCCGATCTCCGTATCCATCCATAGGGAAGTCCAGCAGTGGGGACGTTAGTGGGCTGGTGATGATGATGATGATTATCTGATTGGTCCCCACAGGGTCATTGACGTCGAGGCAGCTCACGACGACCGTGGAGGGACGGGCCTGTTTAATAAAACTTACAATTGTAAATTTCAATGACAATTTGATGTACATTGCGGAGTGTATGATCACGAATATTTTGCAGTTAAATATTAGCTTCGTAATAAACATCAAATTGTCGTTGTAATTTTCAATTGTAAGTTTTATTAAACAGGCCCCTGGACGCCTTCCGGCACACTTGGCAATACAATGCCCATGACAGGGAGGGTTGGAAAGAGAAGGGGGAGGCCTTTGTCCAGCAGTGGGACATTAAATAGGCTACAGAAAAAAAAGCAGTATATTGGAAGTCTTTCCTTTAAATTCCTACACTGCATAAACTTTTGCGTACTGTGATGATGTGACTACTTTACGGCATACCATCCAAGCTGACAGGCGCGTTATTATAATATAACTAAATAAATAAATAAGTTAATCTTTGAGTGACGTCTAAAACCGTAATTGTGCAAGATAGCACATCTTTTTTATATAATTTTACTTCTTTGATACTTATAGTTTTTTATTCTTTTATTGTCTTTGTTTATTGATAATGACTTTGTCTTATGTCTTCTTGTAAAATATATTGCTGTTTGCCCGAGAACCATTGTATTATTGGTAGGTCGCCAATAGTAATAATTATATTATTATTCTCTTTGGCGTCTAAAGACAGAAGAGTTCTTATGTGATAATGTTTATTTTTGATAAATAAAAATACTTTCTGAAGAAAAAAACTCTGCTTCAAAACTAGACTGAATAGGAATTTTATAGATAAGCCTGTATCAGGTGAAATTGTGGTCAAACACAAGTCTAACATAAATAAAAAAACAAATACTTTACTTCGGACAAATTTACATCCATGTCTACTCACCTAAAATACAAGAAACAAAATACTAAAAATAAAAGAAGCCAAAAAGAAATTAACCTTAAAATGTTGCAACGGAATTGTATCTGCTACCTCGTCGATAGAAGTAGGGTAAATCCCGTGCTTAACCATTGTGGTTTAACGCCTAACCACAAAAGTTAGAACAGCGCGGAGTGGTTACTTCTTATCGCAAGAGTATCTTGTCGCCTGGAAGAGATTGTTTTATACAGTAAAATTGTTTGTTTGTGAGGTGCAGTTCCAACCTCATCAACCCTGGTGTTAGGGTTACTATTGAGCCGCCAAAGGCCCCTGACATGTCTCATGTAACAACTACTTATTTACATTAGAAAGTAGTAACCGGGACCAACGGCTTAACATGCCTACCGAGCACGGATCATATTACTTTCGGACAATCTGGTGGTCAGCCAGTAATGTCCTAACCAAACTAGGAACCACAAAGTATTTTTAGTGATAATATTCCTACCGGGAATCGAACCCGGGATCTCCGGACCGTGAGCCCATCGCTCAACCACTGGACCACGGATGTCGTCATTTTTAATGTAATCATGTGTATTTAAATACGTAATTAAAAATATTAGGTATGCTGCTTATAATGTACATTAATTTAGCTTCAATAGTGTATACTGTGGGGGATCCTGTGCAGAGCCTGCATGGATCAGATGGAGGAGACAGCGGCTCATGTTCTACTGGAGTGTGGAGGAGTCGCCAGCTACCGGGCCAGGCATCTTGGTCTAACGGGGTGCCTCCCTGAGGTGGTTAGCAACGTCAAAGGACTGTTAGATTTTCTTGGGGACTAAGGCTGGCTGGAGTGATCCAGCCGTTTCAGGTATCACGCAAAGCTCAGACGTCGAGTTGCGGTAAACGGCCCATTACTGAGGGGGATGATTGAGACCATGATTCTGAGTTGATATCAAGTGAAATTTCCCGTCGAAAAATTCATAAAATGTTTGGTGTATTTTTAAATGTTTTAAGTTCCATACTTTTGAGACGAAAAATTCCACTTGATATCAACTCAGAATCATGGTCTGAATCATCCCTCAAAGTTTTCGTGACATGTCACAACCTGTATATTTTATGAATAACCTCGTTATATCAACTTGTTTGACAAATTGAAACGAAGTGTCAATAATTAATGTCAATTATAATCGATGCGATAGGGTTCATACATATTTTAAGCCTAACCTATTTCTTGTATCGTGTGGCTCATTGGTTCCCGCTAAGGGAAAACCAGCCCGGTTAAGTCACATAATACCTCCGAAACGCATTTCGGGAATGTGTCGGGAACTTCATTATTCAAATGCAACAATAGAGGTGTTACACCACGAATTGACTAATCGTCAACCCTGAAGATGGTATGTTCAGAACCACCTTTTTGTTGACGTGACTTAGATTTGCCACAGATCAGATAAGTCATGGCTCTCGCCCGGTACAAAATTTAAGACAATAGGCCTGAGGGTGCCCAGATGGGTGCGATCCTCGGCTCAGGGCGTCGTCTGAGAGAAGAATATTTGAAAGAATTAATCGACCTTAGGGGGTGAATGAGGGGTCCCTATCGGGGTTCTGAAGTGTTTGGTGTCGCAAGCTGATTGCCCGCCTCTATGGCTAGAGTAATCGGGTCGTCGGGATTGTATATTACGCCCTTCGATTCAGAACCACCGATTAGTCTAATCAAGCCTAGCCTAAGCCCAGTAAAGCCTATTTGGCTCTTCGGGTCAATGTATTCATATACAATTAGGTGATAACTTGTTGATTTGTAATGAAACAAAGGCTAGATAAATAAGGTTTCATGAAATGATCTAAACAGCTACCGTAGTCTAGCTAGGTTTGAGCGTTAGGTTCACGCTCTGGAGGTCCGGGTTCGATCTTCTTATCGTGTCGATGGCAAACTAAATAGTTTTGGCCCAAAACTTGGCAACAAGTATGGCGCTATCTGCAGCGCTCATCAGATCCTCCTGCGTGCAGGTGTTCGGGCACGCAGGACACGATGTAAGATGCTCCATCGTTTGGGGGAACAGTGCCGCACTTGTACTTGCTGAGTTCGATTTCCGATGTGAACATTGTCAGGATGTCTTTTGTATGGTAAGGAACATCACCGGCAGAATCAAATTCAAATTATTTATTTCAGATTAATATCCATAATTATAAGTATAAGTATATCAGATTAGATTAGATAAATTAAAATTAAATTATATATAAAATCAAATAAAATTAATATTATTAATAAAAATGAAATTACACGAAATAAAATACGTTAGAATCGCTTCATTGTATGAAAATATAACATAGAGTCACGCCTGTAGCCCAGAAGGGGTACGCAGAGGTGTATAGTATGCACACACTCCCCGCCAGCTATGTTTAAATTCCGCCTGATGAGCTCGGTGGCGCAGCGATAATCGCGCTCGGTCTGCGATTGCTAAAGTTAAGCAACTTTTGCAAAGGCCGGTCATAGGATGGGTGACCACAACAAAAAAAAGTTACATCTCAAGCTCCTTCGTGCTTCGGAAGGCATGTTAAGCCGTTGGTCCCGGCTGCGTTAGCAGTCCTTAATAACCACCAATCCGCACTGGGCCCGCGTGGTGGTTTAAGGCCTGATCTCCCTATCCATCCATAGGGAAGGCCCGTGCCCCAGCAGTGGGGACGTTAATGGGTTGGTGATGAGGGATGTTTGCGAAAAGTATGATTCAGTTCAAAACACCTCTACCAACCAGCAGTGGAGTAGCAATATGTACGCACTATGGGAGTGCACTCAAAGTCAATTCCCGATTCACGTTGGACTATTGCATATTATTATTTCCAATTATCTGTTAGGTATTCCTATACCTTGTACCACACGTTTCGAGAAAGAACGAAGTCCCGTTTGCTGGCACTTTCGGAATAATCGTAAAAATGAGAAGACGCAAAGGACACCTAATAGTCGAAGTGTCGTGTTTCCCCCTCCCTGGGCCGTGCAAATTTTACCCCCTTTTACCTGTTCTTGCCTGTCCCTTGTCTCGTCCAATAATAAAAGGGATTTAAATCTAGGCATACTTTTTTTTACCCGACAGAATTACTTTTGCTTTGTATGAGACTTGTTGGAGATAAAATATTGAGTAGACCTTATTCTTTTAGTAATAAGGGTAGCTGAACTGTGAATTATTAAGGATTCAATCAAAAATTTAGCGGTTTATTTCTACTAAATAAAGTATTGTTTTTGAACGCAAACTTTTATTTGTTACTTCTATCATGTTGTCATGAGAAGTTTTTTAGTATCACTATGTTTGACCACGTTTTCATAAACATGACTAAAAAAATATTAGAGCTCAACTAAACAGCAATACGACTAAAGAGGAGCTCGATGAGGAGCTCGGTGGCGCAGCGGTAAACGCGCTCGGTCTGCGATTGTTGAAGTTAAGCAACTTTCGCAAAGGCCGGTCATAGGATGGGTGACCACAAAAAAAAGTTTTCATCTCAAGCTCCTCCGTGCTTCGGAAGGCACGTAAAGCCGTTGGTCCCGGCTGCATTAGCAGTCGTTAATAACCACCAATCCGCAGAGGGCCCGCGTGGTGGTTTAAGGCCCGATCTCCCTATCCATCCATAGGGAAGGCCCGTGCCCCAGCAGTGGGGACGTTAATGGGCTGGTGATGATGATGATGACGACTAAAGAGATGAGGAGGACAACAAACATGTAACTATCTCTGCGCACGAAGTAATTTCGATTCGTTGCTAGCACAAACGAAAATAGACTTTCAAATTATCACTAGTTAGATCTATATTCCAAGTAGGTAAAAGACAAAGCCTCCAAAGCTAACATTAGTCTAATCAACCTACCTACAAAGTTTAAAAATAAAACTAACAAGATTTAAACAAGATTTTCGAATGCATCTTTTTACTCCAACGCAGCGCAGATTAGTGATTTCCCAAAGATGAAGAAGTCAAAGACCATTAAGAGAAGCGAAAAACGTGATAAAATATAATAGGAATTGGACTAAAATTGCAGAGTATGCAACAAAAAAGGATGCACCCTAAATAAGTACTCGGTAATGTATAAAAATAGTACCAAAAAAGATCTTTGTATTTCATTTCAAGTACTTGACGACCTCCGTGGTCCAGTGGTTGAGCGTTGGGCTCACGATCTGGAGGTCCCGGGTTGAATCCCGGTGGAGACATATCACAAAAGTCACTTTGTGATCCCTAGTTTGGTAAGGACATTATAGGCTGATCACCCTGATTGTCCGAAAGTAAGATGTTCCGTGCTTCGGAAGGCACGTTAAGCCGTTGGTCCCGGTTACTACTTACTGATGTAAGTAAGTAGTCGTTACATGAGCCATGTCAGGGGCCTTTGGCGGCTCAATAATAACCCTGACACCAGGGTTGATGAGGTTGGTAATTCAGCTCACAACCCACACGATAGTGGAAGAAGTACTTGCTTAATTCAATTTTAGGGAGGTTGAAAGGATCAAAGGTGAGCGAAACGTGCGCCATACAAGTATGAGTAAATAGTTCATACTTCAACTTTACACTCCACTCGCAAACTATACGACACACGGAGCTCCATAAATATATTATATTAAAAGTTCGTCTTGTGCATTATGACCTGCAGGACAATAAGTCAAATATCAACTATCATGCAAGGAGATCCCTTCTTGTCACAGGAACGTTAAAAACCTTGGTATAGTCGGCTGTTCATTAAATACTTTTGTATGCAGTTTCTTTATGAAAAGTAATGATAAAATGCAGCCTATACAAATGCGCAGTTGATATCAAGAGGAATTTCCTGTTGGAAAATTCATGAAAAGGTTTAGTTTTTTTTTACTTCAATATTTTGGCGATGAAAACTTCCACTTGATATCAACTCGGAATCATGGTCTGAATCATCCATCGAAGTTTTCGTTACAATGTCACTAACACCCCATTATAATGGCATCACATCAAAAGACAAAATATCGCACACATGAAATATTTTCTATACAGGAACATGAAAAACGAACACAGAAACTTATATCTAAATTAAATGTGATGTCATGTCGGCTTACCCATGTGTAGTGGATGGTGTCCAGAACAAAAGGTCCTCACTGATAATTATGCCGCGGCTTGAGCCGCGATGCTGGTATTCTGTGAGACCTAAGTACTGAGTGAAGTACGGACATTTAATTGACGAAACAACTTACTTATACAACTCATGCATACAATCCCTACTAGGGTGACCAAAACCACAAGTATTCAGAAGATAATTTGCAATTATTTCCTTGTATGGTGTCTGTAGTTTCGAATAAAGAGTTTTTATTTAAATATTTTAGTTAAAAAGGTATCCTTCTTTTATGGCTAATGTTATTGATGAAATAGCGACTATAAAAATAAATATGACCGTAAAATTGGCCAAGAACCAACTTCTAACACGAGCAACGAACTGAGTAAGATTAGGTCGCTTTATGACCAAAGCCTTTTATGGAGGTCTTTAAAATGTCTTATAAGAAATAAGATAATTATTAACAATATTAACTTCGAAAATGTTTTAATCTTAACTAGAATTTGTTTAAAAGACTTTCTACACTTTTAAAACTAGAATGTTCAAAACTGTGTTTAAAGCAAAATTCTCATACCTACTTCTGCTATATTTCTTTTATAAGTACATTTAAAGAACACAAAGATATACAGCTGTTTAATATTCCTTTGGATTTCCTTTACAATATATTTGCATAATCTGATTTTGGTGGAGAATAAACTCCGTCGAACAAAATTATCGATTTGGACGCTTATAACAAGGGTTTAGGGTCCGAGGGTTGCGATTTTTCCGCTAACAACAGTGACAAGCGTGCAGATGATCACAATTTATCACTGAAACGTAAATAAATAGATGTGTCGATAAAAAAGCGATCCATTACACGACTCCTTAGGGCAGTATGATTAAATTTGAATTTTAAGAACGTCTTACCAACGACGTCTCGTTAAGGCGATCGGTCCTGTCAATCATCGGCTTTAGAATAACCTTCAGAGCTGATAAAGGCCCTCTATTCCACCATTTTCAACCTTATTTAGTCACGCATTAAGTTCGTTGTATAATTCATAAGGTTTAAACACGGTAATGATGGAGATTTAAGGGCGATCCCGGTTTTACGATGAACATAAAAACGTCGTTACACACTGGATCACTTCGAAGTGACGCTTTGTGTAAAAAGGCAACACTTTGTAATATTGTCGTTGGAATGTATACCGACCTTTACAAAAAATACAGCCCTGTATTATACTTATATACCGCAGAACAATTTTTACGTTACAAGCCCAAGTTTTATGTTGATTTCGTGAAGGAATTTAGGGCGTCGTCATAATATCAAATAAAGAATGGATAGAATTCGTAAAATAAATGGCTTTCCAAGGGTTTTCAAACTTTTTCTTGGAAATAATATCTCGGTTAGATTTTATCGTACCCTATTTTTGTTAGCTAAGAAGGTATTTCGAGGAATATTTAATTTTTTGTGTCCTCAACGTAACGAGCTCAAATGTAAATAAAATATATTTTATTAAAATTATTTGTATTTCTGTAATTTTTTTATTAAATAAGCTACATTTATAATATTATATTTCAAAATTCATCATCACTAATTTAAGAGCCACGCTCTTGTCGGTGTAGTATTCTCCATTCTTGTCTATCAAAGACCAATTTCTTCACCTCCTTATAAGACACGATTTTCACCCTCTCTTTATCTGTTCCATGTAAGCTCAAATTCTAATTTCAAAATTACCATTATTGTTAAAGACTCACCTTGCTGTCACCTAATTTTACAATTTTTTTTTTAAAGATGATAACAAGTTTAATATGTAGTCCGCGCCACGAACGAAGTCCCGCAGCCGCGGCGCTAGTGTCGCCGATTCTGCATAGAATTATTATGACTTACCAATAAATTCCATTATTAACACGTTCACTGTGTATGAACCACATATGAGGCATAATCTTTGGAACTAGTACGTGCATGTCCCATATGTGTGGCACATTTTTTCTTGCCATAGTGTGTCTATGTACAATCAAAGCGCAAAAGTTCAGTCACTAAACCCAGTGAATTATTTGTAAACAGTAGTGAAATTATGAACCATTAGTTGTCATAATTATAAAATTAATGTTTTTGTAGGTGTTTTTGGTCTATCACAGAAACGACATGAATTGTAAACATTTATTACTTTGCAAGAAACTGATTGGACTTTTGCAGCTTATCGTACATATATTCTAATGTGTTTATCAAATAACATAGCAAGTGATGGATTGATATCTAATTTTCAAGCAAGGCTTTTAAAATCCGTAGATTTCTTTCATAGCGTGAACTTTATTTTAAATCTGGTACTATTTTTAGTTTTTGTTTTATAATGATGCAGTAAATAATATTAAACTACTTTAAGTAATTTATAAAATTAATAGTTTGCTATTCACTAAAAGCTCGTAAAGTAATCGGATTATGTAACATAACATAAGCCTCCAATGTAGCCTTTTAAATTCACATATTGCTGTGGTTACGCGAACATTTTCATAAAATATGAAACTAAGTACTACAAAAGTTAGAAATTTAGTTGTTGGACTATTATTTATTTTAACCACAGATCATAGAAACAAAGGCGATATGCTTTCAGCACTCAATTCTAAAAGTCCACATGTCGCCTGTGTGTTCATCGGCGAATGAAGCGGCCGCACCAAGACATTTCTGGCTGAATCGCTACATCGATTTACCTGAGAGTGCGTAGTAACATCCTTGTATTACTACTGATCTAGCTCGTAAATTAGTTCTTGGTAATTGTAATTGTGCGGTATCAAAAAAGCCATGAATGAAAAGGATTTTTAACAATACGATCGTAACCGCATATGATATGCTCATTTCGTGCATATTTCGGTCCCACCAACTATGCTCGCGCGGTATCTCTCTGCAATATGAACTCTGTGATTTTAACTCGTACCTGCTCGTATTAAAATCTCTCAAATATTTATTTTAGAAACATAACCACGGCCGTTCCCTTACTCCTTAACGGGTTAAATATATTAAAAATAAATGACTGTTGCCTTATTAAGCTGATAATCTAAGTTTGTATCGGTGCGTGCGGAAAATGTCCCTTCTATACGTAGTATTTATTCTATGTTTTTATTACTAGATTTCTAACAGCCTCAGTGATCTAGTGGTTACAGCGTTGGGCTCACGATCCGGAGATCCGGGTTCGATTCCCGATGGGGACATTGTCGAAATGACTTTGTAAGACTATCCTTCGTTTGGTAAGGACATTGTAGGCTTGAATCACCTGATTGTCATGTGAAAGATGATTCCGTGCTTCGGAGGGCACATTAAGCTGTTGGTCTCGACTATTAGCCGTAAAACAGCTCCACTAGTGTAGCAGCGTGGTGGTGTATGCTCCATATACCCTCCGATTGATTGAGGGGAGGCCTGAGCCCAAGAGCGGGATGTATATAGGTTGTTTATGTTAATGTATGTAAGGTGTGAGCTGTGTGTCTAAAATCCATTACTCTATTTTCATAGCCAACGCGACAAAACAGATATATAAAAACCAAAGACGAAGAAAAAACGATTCCATTTATAAAGGTTGTGGACACAAACATTACCTGTCTAATGCTACAAAAAGCTAAAAGTATTTACATAACGGGCAGGTAATGGGTAGGTGCAAGGCTTTGGAAGTGCGGTCACAGGGTGCGGTGCCACGTCATTGCGAAGCGTATACGGAGTGATAATGTGGTCGTTTACGTTTGTATTTTATTTAAATTTTTTTATACTAAGATCGGGCATATAAAAAAATAAAAGCCTAAATAAAGATTGTATCTATCTATCTAACGTATGCTGTGGTAGCCCACTTGGTAGAACGCTTGCCTCTCACTTTGAGGTCGCAGGTTCGAAGAGCACAGGTCCTACAATACAATACAATACAAATACACTTTATTGCACCAAAATAAAAAGAAATAATTACAAAAAGTCTCTTAACTAAGTACATGGCAAATGGCGGCCTTATCGCTTAAAGCGATTTCTTCCAGACAACCATAAGGTGAGGAAAAAGGTAAAAAAAATAATTGAAAGATTGCGGGTACAAACTATGCATACAACTTAACAACAAATACATGCAAATAAATAATATAACATACTTACAAATATAATATATACCTAACCTATATACATAACCTAGCATATATACCTACTTATATAAATAGTACACACAAAATACCTAATAATAAGCAACTCAAGAGATTCAGACGATGACACTTCATTATAAAAACAGAACATTATAAAAATAGAAGAAAAAAAAAAAAAATGGATATAAGAGTAACCTCGGAGTACATTCAAGACACAAAAAAAAAAAAAAAGGAAAATAGAAAATCTATAAATATACACCTAGTCCTAGTGACAGGAGGCGGAGTACATCGTAAGCGGATGGTGGTAGACTACTCCCGCACTATAAACCGATTTACAGAATTAGATGCCTTTCCATCAGGCATGCGGACGTGAGAGTAGAGAGGATTTCCATGGAGTAGTTCCACCTCCTCTACAATCTAGCACAGGCCTAAACCAATGATTGTCGAATTTGTTTTCTATTCTTGTTTGGATCATAATTATCACGTCACGTGCTCAGCGGTGAAGAAAAACATCGTGAGGAAACACACATTCCCGAGAAATGCATTTTCGGAGGTATGTGACCTAACCTATATTAGGCCGGTTCACCCTTCACAGGTTGGAAAGTCAGACAGGCAAACGCTTCTGTAAAAAAACCGGACCTGTCAAATCTTCGAGTTAGATAAGCGAAACAAAAAAAAAATCAAAAGAGTTTTATTGCAATTGTACAGTACAAAAAAAAGATGTCATAGATTATAAAAAGAAAAAAATACAGTTCTTAGGTACAATTTAACCCAATCGGGCGTGCAATATTAAATAGGTATGTACTTAAATATTACAATATTAAAATTAATTTATTGTCAATCGGGTCTGCAAATTAATAACCCTGGCAAACAAAGTCTACGTATTTTTAAAAACTATCAATTTGTCATGTTTCATACAGCGGACCCCGTGAAAAACGGGATAATGATAGGAAGATGATCTATCTATCTAATGTACAATAGTCTACTAGCCAACCTAGTCAAATGAGATACTTTTTACGAAATGGCAAAACGAAAGTTCTATTCGGAGTTTGTATGGAAGTACTGTTCTGTGACGTCATCAATAAAAGCGGTCAAACGTCGTACTCATTGTTACTTAATTTTTAAATAAATTTCGATATTAAGTAGAAAAGTAAAATGAGATTGGTTTATATTGTTGATTTTTAATTTTAAGTTGTTTATTTTGTAATTTGAATTTGATTTTTAATATTTTAATTGTTTGTATTGTTTGTGGTATCTTTTTTTAATGTATGGGTTTTTAAATCTGAAATAAACGATATATTATTATTATTATATTATTGTATTAAATTGGCTTGTATTTCTTGATTAGCATTTTATATACGATTATTATCTTTGACCTAGTCAAATATTCTATTTGTCAAGTGCCACGCGAAACAATTTTATCTATTTCTAGGTTTTGTTAACAAAAATGTAAGTCTCCCGTTCTCCGAAGTGGCTATCACGGATTTTAAGATTAAAAAGCAATATTCTCTAACTAAAGGTTGCCTGGAAGAGAATGCTACTTATCAGTAATGCCTCATGTAATCTTCAATTTTTCTTTGTTTGTAATATCGTTTCTTGTGTGTGCAATAAAGTATGTGTTATATTAAGTTAGAGAGTATTTTGTCGGTCAATTTTGGAAAGTTATAAGTGGACTCGACTGGGTACTAGTAACGTGTATTTCCACACGTTCTGAGTGACAGCTGTCATTATTATTTTTTATTGAATGGCTTCGCCTCCGCATTTAGCCAATCACCAAAGTTAGGGAAATATGGCTATAAAATTAACGGAAAGGACACGGAAAAGGATTAGTTTGAAGCAGAAAAGAATAAATAAACTTAATTACATGTTTAAGGAGTGCGTAATTACAATTTTATATTATTATTTTTAATAAAATGGGTTAATAATGCATAGATATTATAATCATTACTAAACAATAAACAAATAATAGTGGTAGGAAAGAGAACACGGATAAAAAGGAGTTGGGAATCAAAAAAAAAATACGATTATACTGAGGACATGAGAAAAATATAATTATGGTTTAGGTCCCCGTATTCTCCACTGTCATTATTACAACAGCTGTCAGAGGCAGATAGATGTGGTGACGTTACTGACAGCTCAAGGTCTGTGTAAATGACGTTTTCATTTGATCCAACAATTATGATTTAGGTACATTTATCGATTCCGGCTTATTTTACGTTACTTACCTAATAACGGCCTCCGTGGTTCAGTGGTTGAGCATTGGGCTCACGATCCGGAGGCCCCGGGTTCGAATCACTATGGCGACATGTCACAAAAATTACTTTGTGATCCCTTCTTTGGTTAGGGCATTACCGGCCGATAACCTGATTGTTCGAAAGTTAGATACTCCGTGCTTCGGAAGGCACGTTTAGCCGGGTGAAATGTGTATATGCCTGCAAAGGCAAAATTTAGTGAGACGTAATTTGCCTCTATAACTGCAACTATTATTTTATAATTGTACCTAAATTTAAACATAATAAAAATCTTTATTATTATTAAAATAAAATTAGGAGGTATTGCTTCTATGCTGTTCTGGGAGCTAATAAAAAACATAGAACACGTCCAGCTGCTTGTCTTCCCGGGCATGTCGTAAAACCGACAGAGGGATTGCATCCTCTAACATGATGGACTAATGTTATGGGAGATAGGCTGATCCCTTATCACCATAAGGTTCATCATATCCATCTTAGGACTTCGTATCAACAGTGGCTGCAAGTTGTCTTTGATTACTTGTGGCTCTGCCCACCCCATTTGGGATTATGGGCGTGAGTTTATGTATCTATGTATGTATGTAAAATTAGGAGTTGTCTCCAGGAATCAGGGCCAAGAAGTACTTAAGATACGTCAAAAAATAAAGAATTATATTTAAATAAATCATAAGCATAGATAAAACAATCCAATTTATTTTAATTCTAGTAATAAACAATAATTTCATCCTTAAACACTTCTAAATACGAAATGATTTATCAATAATTAACAAAAATAATGCTATTTACTGCACTCGTCAAAAAGCCCGCCCCTGACTAAGGCTGCCTGTCCATTGAAGCGGAGCGAGCTTGCGGAGCGGTGAAACGGATAAATATTAACCAATAGGATTGCATAAAAACTCCGCTCAGCTGCAGTGGACAGAGATTGGTCAATCTTATTGGTTAATATATTTTATCCCTTTCACCGCTCCGCAAGCTCGCTCCGCTTAAATGGACAGGCAGCCTAATACCGCGCGCCAAGGTGCCCATTACACTAGCTGCATTTCCTCGCTGTACAGCAATGGACAACGTTTGCGCCAAGAGCAATTCGGCACGGGGGTCATCTCCACTCTCTCTCAAACGACGTCTGATTTAAAAAAAAATACTTTTTCTAAAGAGCAATATTTTATATTTATGGGCGATGTGAGTATTGAGTTACAGAATAATGACATACTATCTCATAACAGTCTCGTTATGAGCATTAAGTAATAGAATACTGTCATGCTTCTTTATTTTCTATCTGCTTAATGTACTTTTTTATTAATTTTATTAAGTTTACCTTTTTCCACATTGGTATTCGATACCTTGTTATTTTTAAGTATGGTATTATGATAATTACATTTATTTTTGAATTTTATGTAATGTAATGTCACTTTCACCATCCCAATTGGTTTAAATTGTGAAATATTTTAAACAACACTGTATTTGGTATGCCAACAAAATACAGGGTTTTAATGACATCGTAACGACAACTTTTAGGGATGATTTAGACTACGATTCTGAGTTAATATCATGTGGAATTTTCCGTCGCAAAAGCACTGAACAGAAAATAATTAAAAAGACACTAAAATTTAGATTTTGTCAAACTTCTCATCCACCTAAAACTACTACAGCTTTTCATAACCTCTATAGAGGTTATGAAAAGCTATAACTAAGGAGAAGTTACTGCAAGAAAAGCCTAGACACATGCTCTAGACGCTATTGAAAAAAAAAACAGTCTTATGAAGCATTTTGTCTACGATTTAAACTGTATCTACTAATTAATGCAGCAACGAATATTTAGATAAACCAAACATAGTAAACGGAGGCTCAGGATTATAATTATCCTTCCTCTTCAAAATTTAGATTATGAAGCAAAATTGGCAAGAGGAACCATCAATTAATAGCAACAATTTAATTTTCATTAATATTAAAGGCTGAATTGTTTAAATACACTTTGTATAGTAATTCAGAATAAATAGTGGGTTTATTTTGGTGTCTTTCACTGACTAAGAGAAAACGGGCTTGTCAGGAATCCTTTTCACTATTAGTTTCAAATTCAAAAATATCTTTATTCAGTAGGTTACACTTTGAATCGTCAATTTTTACATAACGAACGTCTCATCTGCCTAAAACTACTGCAGCTTCTCACAACCTGTATAGCCGGGGAAAAGAAGCTGCAAGAAAAACCTCGGCACAGGGCCCTAGACGTTCTTTAAAAAAAAAAGAACAAAAGATGAAAAAAGAAGAAGAAAATAGTGATAAAGCAGTGTACTTATTTTTAAAGTCATCATCTCCATTACATCACAGGGTCCGCTAGATTAATTTGAAGATTTGACAGGTCCGGTTTTTTACAGAAGCGACTGCCTGTCAGACCTTCCAACCCGTCAAGGGAAAACCAGCCCAATACAGGTTAGTTCCGAAAATGCATTTCTCGAGTATGTGTGTTTGCTTACGATGTTTTCCTTCACCGCTGTGCACGTGATAATAATTTATGATCCAAGTATGAATTCGAAAACAAATTAGACAATCAATGGTTTAGGCCTGCGCTGGATTCGAACCTGCGATCTCAAAGTAAAGTAAGTATATTAAGTCTATTTATAAATTCAAGCCCGTAATCCTAAATGGTTTGGTCAGCATTTTAAGTAATCTTCTTTTTTGCCAACCTCATCAACCCTGGTGTCAGGTTTAATATTGATCCGCCAAAGATACTTACGACAACGTACTTACATCAGTAAACAGTGACCGAGACCAGTGACTACGTCTTACCGTGCTTTCTGAAGCACGGACCATTGTAATTTTCAGACAATCAGGTGATTTTAGTCTTAATATCTTGATCAAACTAGTGACAGTTTAACAAAGTGATTTTTGTGAGGCATATCACCTCCTAGAATCGAATTCAGAACCTTCGGATCGTGAGACATACGCTCAACCACTGAACCGCTGAGATCGACAGTAATGTACTTATAGTTAGTTTTACATTATCGTAGTTTTGATGAAGTAGTGAAGGTTTTAATGGTGCTGTTTCGGGCAACAGATAATATTTTATTTAAAAAATGAAGGTCATATTTGGACCATAGATAATTAATATAACGTTGTTGACTGGTCTGGTGCCCAGTTAATGGTAACATACTCGCCACCTATTATTACATGAGAGCTAACAGCTGGCAAGAAGTGGGTGTAACAGGCTGTTAAGTGACATAGCAACGAATACTGAGGGAGATGATTCAGGCCATTATTCTGAGTTAATATCAAGTGAAATTTTCCGTGGCAAAATTAATGATATTATTTTTGTGTTTTAATTTTTTATAATTTTCAATTCTATATATACTTTACCGATTTTTTTTTAAATTCGATTGGCTGGATTGGTTGTTAGGGGGTTGATTCAGACCATGATTCCGGGTAGATATCAAGTGGAATTTCCTGTCGGAAAATTCATGGATATATTAGTGTTTTATTAAACATTTTCAGTTACATACTTTCGCGACGAAAAATTCCACTTGCTATCAACTCAGAATCATAATCTGAATGAATCGCTCAAAGTTTCCGTTTCGATGTCGCTCACACCCTGTATACTGTACATCTCTGCCTACCCCTTTAAGGGAATACTGGCGTGATGCTATGTTATAATTATATTGTTATAAAGTAAATAAATAACATAAAAAACTGTCTTTTCGCTACCCGTCGACACTAGTACAAATACCTGAGAATTATTTACAATGTAATTTAACAGGTGCCCGATAATTTAGGACACTTTTATAGTCCAAATGGAAGGGTCCATATAAATTAGCTGGGCTAATTTCCCTGTAAGTTTATTTGAGTTCACTATTTACATAAAGTTAGCTTTATAGCAGCAATTAAAGTGGCCCCGACTAGGGTCGATAATGATAGAGGTCGGGTTGAAATTACTGAAATACTAACGACTTGAGTGTGTGTGTGTTTTGATGATAATTGTCTAAGATAATAAAGACTAGTTGCTTTCGTGAATGTTCTAGAAGGGACAGGGTGAATTGTTGGCATGACTACGGCTTTAGTTTAGAATTAATTTCGTTCTGTACTTAAGGAATATTTCATACAAAGTTATGTGTAAAATAACTTCACTACTCTCACCACAACTTCATATAAACTTTAGACGACAACAGTAAACTTTTATAGAGTGCCAATTTTGGTAAATTTGACGAAATCCACGTGATAAAATGTGCAAAACTTTGCAACTTTGTAATTTAGCTTTTACCTTGAAATTTTCTTCACGAGCGCGCTTAATGTAGCTAGTTTGTCTTTCGAATACAATCTGAGCCTAGAAAGTTCTTTGTTTTGTAAAATTTTATCAACTTTTCTTCTCATGCATGTCATCAAAACCGACAGAGGAATTGTGTCCTTTCTAACATGAAATGAAAATACACGGGTGATGACTAATTTCTGTTACCATCATCATCATTAATTTAAGAGCCACGCTCTTGTCGGTGTAGCATTATCCGTTTTTTTATATCAAAGGCCTATTTGTTGACTTCCTTACAAGACACGACGTTCCGACGTTCGCCTTCTCCTTAACCTGTTCCATGACATTGTAAGCTGTAATTGGTCTTCTTCTAAATCTATTTTCTTCTATATTCCTTTCTATGATGTCTATTACCTACCATATACCTAATGTAAAAAAAAAAAAACATTTGTGACCGATGTTTAAGCAAATAAATTATCTTTATCTTTATCTTATCTTCCAGGCGGCCCCCGCGCATGTTCGTGTTGCCCACCGCGCGCACCAACATCGGCAGATACGCTCCAGTAGCGCACGCACTTAGGACCATAAACGATATTTCTCAGCAGTGTACTGACATCGACCTATTTACGTGTTCGTTGACGGAATTCACGGAGTTAGTTATTAAATTCTTTAGTTAGGTACTAATGTTATAATTGCATTACATAGTCGAATTGGGACTGCCTGTAATGTCTATGTAATTTGTGTTAGTAAGTAAATAAATAAATAAATAAATCTTTATCTATAACAAATAACCGTGCGAATTAAAAAGACATCTTTTGTCCATTGATTGCATACCAACGAGATATCTACTGAATTCGGTAAAGCAATTTAGACTAATACTGTAGTTAACGTTCTGCGTAACCTGGCGTAAACTCATGATCGCTTCACTGTACCATTGTACGTAGAAAGAAGCCCAAATTGTCGACCCGACCCTTTTGTGTGAAGTCAGAAAAAAAAACGACATGTCTTTACGTACGGCTCTTTATACGGAAAGTGGAAGAATATTTTTTTTAGGTGAAAAGTGCCATTTTAACTTTGTATTTCAATTCACTTTTCCTTCGCGCTTTACGTAAATCGAAGTTTGTTTATCACATTTTTTTACCCTCGTTTTTGCTTTGCTGCGGCTTTAGGTTGTGTTTGACCGCTATGTATGTCTGTAATATGTTCTAAGAGTTTGATTACGATGGCATACGACCACGGCTTTCACTCAAGAGTATCACTGTTCGGAAGAATTTAAGAGAAATATTGGTGCTAATTCCTGTAAACACCATTTAATTTTATTTTAGGTTATAACTGTCATTTTCTTATCCGCCGAAAAAGAAAGGGACGGGTAATCGACTAGCATAAAATTTATGGAACACACGTCAATTTTAAGCACAAATCTAAAACAACCGTCTAAAAATTTTACACATTTAAAGCGCCCGGGTTATCCATTAATGTACTCATTCTTCCTAAAATTAATAGCTGTCAATCATCCGTCCCTTTCCTTTTCGGTGGATAAGAAAATGACAGGTATAACTTAAAGTAAAATTAGGAGGTGTCTGCAGGAATCGGTTCCATTGTCTTGTTTCTTAAAATATATAAGAGCGTGACTTTTCCGTAGTCGGTTTTGTTTTTAAACTTTTATTTTATACGTCTGATAGTATTAAGGCGCTCAACCATTGAACCAGTGAGGCTGTTACGCAATACTAGTATAACCTGAGACATTTTCCATAGCTATTCCAACTTCGGTAGGTTAAAAAAGTAAATAACATAAGAAAACAATATCGCGCATTCCACATGTGATCGCAATAAAGTTAAAGAAGTGTACTTACATTTACTTACGCTTACACAAAATAGGAAATATTTTTTTATTAAAATGTATAGATATTACACATGAAAGAAATCGTTTAATGCAACCAAACAAATAAAATAATGTTACGGAAGTGGTTTATGGTATTTCGTTTTGTTACAGTGTATTTTGTTATAATGTTTTATTATATTTTATTAAAATACTTTTAAAAAAAGTGTTATAATATGGACAAAAAGTTGTGTGTTGCAAGCTAGCAGATACATGGTATCCGTCACCAGAAACATCTAGGAGTCTGTGGCGAGGTTTTCCTTGCAGTTTCTTTTCCTCGGCTATACAGGTTGTGAGAAGCTGCAGTAGACGGATTTTAGACGGATGAGACGTTCGTTATGTGAAAAATCTCGATTCAAAGTGTAACTATGTTACCTACTGAATAAAGATATATTGGAATTAGAGTGTAAAACACGTCTAGTTCAGTACAATTAGTGATTATATTTCCCATTAACGTCCCCACTGCAGGGGCACGGGCCTTCCCTATAGATGGATATAGAGATCGGGCCTTAAACCATCAGGCGGGCCCAGTGCGGACTGATGGTTATTAACGACTGGTAATGCAGCCGGGACCAACGGCTTAACGTGCCTTCCGAAGCACGAAGGAGCTCGAGATGAAAACTTTTAATAATGTTTTACAATTGCTTTAATGCGCGGTACGATTTAGACCTGTCAAAGTACATCTTTTCGACGCTCCCTACGTACACTACGCTAACTGAAAAATCGTCACTTTACAGGAGAGCCAGAAAACCGTAAAACAGTCATTACTTTTTTCGTAATCGAGCTACAACCATAAAACTCATACAGTGTATACTTTTAACAATTTCCTGATGAATAGTTAAGTTATATTTTACTAAAATTTATTATTTTTGGATTTTTTGTAGATAGAATATTTTAAGGGACAATAAATTGCGTGTATACCATTCTAACTACCACATAGCATACTATACGTGGATGGTTTTTGTGGCCCTTTTTTACGTAAACTATTCTATCTACCACAAAGAATAGTATTCTTTGAATAATTTTACTATTTTATTAACCAAACTATTCAATGTGACACGTAGACTGATATACATAGGACTGAACAAGTCATTTATTTTTACATGATGTGATTAATTAATTGTGACGAAATTGTGAGTTTCTGTGTATTTTTTACTTTTTACTACTAAATATAAATTAGAATGAAATAATTACTCAGATATCTAATATTTTCTGTAAATAGAATGGTATACATTGTAAAAATAAAAATAAGGCTTAAGATGCTAACAATTCTATTTGTATAAAAACGCAGTTGGTGAAGGGGAAATTTTATAAATTAAAACAATTTTAATAATCACGAAGCTTTTGTTATATTTTTTATTCTTAGAAACAGAAGTAACATTGAAAAAAGATACCAACAGTCTTTTTACGAAAGTTATTCTTAAGTATAAAGTATTTTTTTTGACATCACATAATTCTTACCCATCATAACGTTTAAAATAGAGTAAGTAGAAAACATAAACATTATCAAAAATAACATGAAATTATAGGTGTTTATTTTTTTATTTACTTATTTATAGTATAAAGTACTTGAGACAAGAAAAATGTTTACAAATACTTGTCAATTTTTACTTTAAATTTTAGTTTGCAATATTAATGTAACATAATTTGTACTTCTCTCTCTTCTTTTGTTAGGTATTTTATAATCAAATCTAACATATTATAGTTATAGGTTGTTAGGATAGACAAAAAAAACGTAAAAAACGTTTTTTTTTCTATTTAACTTATATATGAATTTTGATAAAGTAAAAATAAGTGGTGTGAGTAGATGAGGGGCTCTTAAATTGATGATGATGAAAAATAAGAATTTATTAAATCTTAATACTAAATATACAATTTATCAATAAAATTATTAAAAAATCTTAGTCCATAAATAACCCGCCCCTGACCGTTCCCGGTGCAAAAGTACCCATAACGCTCGCCGCATTACCGCGCTGAATAGCAATGGCGAACCTTTGCTCCAAGAACGAACCGGAGCGGGAGTCACCCGTTTTTTCCCTGAGCCTGCGCCCTAACTCTGAAATGAGGATTCTGGTGTCTGCTCCCCAACAGCCAAAGGTCTCCACAGCAACGGGCACAAAATCGTACAGTGGCGCCAGTGCTGCGTATTTTTCTCTTTTCTTCTCAGCGGCGTCCTCAGCTGCTGCTGAAGGAGAGTGGACGGTGCGACTAAGGTGACTGGAAGCGACAGTATTGACGCAGGTAGCATCCCAAACTAGGCACTTGCCATTTTTCCAAGGCACCAAAGTCAGCCCATCCGGCCTTTCCCGTCGGACCTACATAGGTCCGGAGGCTCAAGCACGCAGGGAACACTCGCTGATATTCTAAGGCTCTCCGCGCAATATCATTGAGTGCATGGTGACGTGAAAACCTCCCCGCGCAACGTCGACAACTCAGTGCGTGATGGCCATCAGCCTCCACCATGGAACCGCAGGTGCATATAAATGTGGGGTTCACACACCTTGCAACCCAGGCGGAAAGCGACCGCCACACGCAACGAATCATCGTCTAATAAAGTGCCTAAGTGAGGGGAGGGTAATGCGTGCAACCATGCCCCAGATTCAGGTTGTGAAACCGCCCGGAGTCTAGCCAAATATGCCCCACTAGCATGTGCCAGGAGCTGACGCTCGATCCGCTTTGCCCCAACATCATCCCACGCACGCTGAATAGGGCAGATAACAGGGACCGATACACCCGGATTCAGGCCACCCCAAACTGTCAAGGCATCGGACACATAAGGCAAAATTTCCCCGCCGCCATTAGAATAAAGGACAGTAGCGACAAGGTCCGCAACCCCATGCGCCGACGCCAAAAAAGCCGGCAAACCCACATCCCGTGCACACCGCACTCCTAAATCGCCATAACGAATCGGAAGAGCCTCCTGCACCCATTGATCTCATCAAAGGATACGTTGAGGACGGACTCAACCGCCGTTTTTAGGACTGCATCAAACGAAGATACCTCTACTGCTGGACACTTTAACGTGGGGGAGGTCCTTATTTAAAAACTACAATTTTACCAAGAAATAAATAACATTTTATTAACGACTACAAATTAAGAAAGTCATGAAACCCTAAAAATGTATCCGTCTCAAATAAATGCATTATCTCTCGAAAACTACCCTACGTATTTGATAGTGCATGTTATTTATCACTTGTTCCGTTACATACACCGTGTTTTGTATGAAGTGCATTGAAACAGATTTGTTTACGGTACTTACCTATAGTACTTACTGAACTGTTTCTACTATGGGACAAATATATACATTTAATTTACTTTACGTAGCAAATATTGTTCAGTACCACGGTCTAAATAGCTAGCTAGCGTTTTTTTGTCCTTCGTTTCAAAGTAACGAATTGTTCAATGCGGTAACCTGAGTATGCAATGAGTCTAATTGAAATACACTTCCTGTATACTAATCCTACTAACCTGGTGTGTACTAATCTATTTGTCACTTAGAATAACTTATGTGGCTATATAAATATGAACCTATAAGGCACAGAATTCAATTTACTTACCAGAAATAATAATGCTCCTCCCTCGTCTGTGAAATCTCAAAAACGTAAACTATTCGCTCTACCAGATAGAATACTATTTTTTATACATTTACTACAAACATATTAATACACATACTATTCTATCTACCGGATCGAATAGTGTAGTTTGGCAATTAACTTAGACCCAAAAACGCATATTATTCTATCTACCAGGTAGAATAATGTACGTTGTTTTAGTAAAAAATATAACATTAAAAGCAGTTACAGATTACCTAAAGCTAAAATGAATTAAATTTATCTTAATTTGGTACTTACCATTACTTTTATCCTTGTGACGGTTTCTTAAAAAGCGATCTTGCTCTGTTTTCGAAACTTGAGACTTCTTTTTCGAGTCGTCCATAAAGCCTTCTTTTTCCCGCCATTTTTATTCCACGTAGACACTAATCATACGTAAATTTAAACTGAATTTTACACTTTAGCCATAAAAACAACCAATACAAAATATTTTTCTCGTAAGCTAACCTGTAACGACGTGTTCCCGCCAAAAGTGTTCGAAGTGTCAAATGTCGTAGTGTGCGTGTGAGTGAAAGGGATGGCATACGCGGTACTCCATTCTAAGCGGCAATTTGAATACTCTTTAAATCCTTGATGCACTTAGAATGCACTTAGAATTATTTACGGGCTATTTAAAATCTAAACTATAACGAATTACGAAAAAATAAAAATGCCAGGAGATGTGATTTAATGTGTACATTGTAATGCAGTTGCCAGTGCAGTTCGAATTTTCTTTCACTTTGACTAGTATACGTAGGGAACGTCGTTTTTTTGACGTGACTTATTTTAGATTTGCCGCACATGGCATTAACTACTTGTACAAATGGGGAGCACTGAAGGCTCTCAGCCGGTACGACGTTTAAGACAACTGGCCTGAGGGTGCGCAGTTGGGCGCGAACCTCGGCTCAGGGTGTCGACTGAGAGGAAAAATATTTGAAATAATTAATCGACCCTAGCGGGTCGCACAGGACCGTGAAAAATGGAAAGAGGAAGGGAAGGCCTTTTCCCAGCAGTGGGATCTTGTAGGCTAGATTAGATTAGATTAGCGGGTCGATAGCGATAAGCGCTGATTGAGGGAAATCGTCGACCACGCCGGCGGGGTCGGTATCGGGGTTCTGAAGTGTTTGATGTCGCGAGCTGGTTGACTGCCTCTATGGCTAGAGTAATCGGATCGTCGGGATCGGATATAGAAACCAGTGATGTACAGAAACCAGTGATGTTATCAGTCGAGATTAGGCCGATGGATTCTAACACTTATGAGGCAGGCCCTTATTTGTATTCCTCAAAAGATAAGCGACGAAAGATAAGTTTGCAAAACACTCCAACTTCAGTAATATAAATTATGTTGTAACATATTCGATGTTATTAAACACAAATTAATTACAAACTGAATTCATTAAAACCTACTTTCATTAGCATGAGGTTGCAAATTCCAGCGAATAGGCTGCAAAATCCAAAGTGCTTTTAGGGAATCAAATTACACGAACTGAATGATTTTAACGGGAAAAAACCATTATTAGATCGTTTTCAATGCTCTCTGTCATCGATACGGTTGAAACGAATTGAAAATATTTCCTGTTTTTGAAAATTAGGTAAAAAAATATTGCAATAAATGAACTGACGTTTGAACTTGACCTTACGTTTGACTTCCCGGGTATTTATTTTTACCGACTTCAAAAAAGGAGGAGGTTCTCAATTCGACCGTATATTTTTTTTTTTTATAATTATATATTTAAATATATATATACAGGGTGTTGTGACATCGTAACGAATACTCAAAGGGATGATCCAGACTATGATTCTGAGTTAATATCAAGTGGAATTTTTCGTCGCAAAATTCATGTTTTTTTTTAGTTTTTTTTTTTAATTATTTTCAATTCTATACTTTTGCGATAAAAAATTCCACTTGATATTAACTAAGAATAATCAGCTGAATCATCATCCTCATTATTCGTTACGATGTCACTTACACTCCGCACAAGTACATACTGTAATCATACAAGTAGGTATGGGTGTTAGTGACACCGTAACAAATACTGAGGGGGATGATTCAGACCATGATTCTGAGTTGATATCAAGTGGAATTTTCAGTCGGAAAATGCATCAAAATGATTGTTTTTTTTTTAATTATTTTCAGTTCCATACTTTTGCGACGGAAAATTCCACTTGATATCATCTCAGAATCATGGTCTCAATCATCCCTCAAAGTTTTCGTTACGATGTCACTAACAACCTGTATATATTATATATTATCATATAATATTGGCTAAGTATGTTGGCTCAACTATGCCTGATGGTGAACATAGAGAAGCCCCAATTGCAGTAGCAACTAACTAGTAGTATTAATTGTAGTATTTCGTTAAAACAGGTAGTATCAGTAGACATAATTACCGAATCTCTATTGTGACAAGTTTATTTGAATGCAGTTTTCACTAGCTCAGTCGGCTCGACCGTTATAAACGGCGATACGGCTCACCACATATCACGTTGGTCTAACAGAAAGCTCGGTGAGGTGCGGGTGCTTAGTGTATTTTGTGATAGATTCAAATCCAAATTCAAAAATATCTTTATTCGATAGGTAACATAGTTACACTTTGAATCGTCAATTTTTACATAACGTACGTCTCATCCGCCTAAAAGTACTGCAGCTTCTTACAACCTGTATAGCCGGGGAAAAGAAGCTGCAAGAAAAACACCGGCACAGGACCGTAGACGTTCTTTAAAAAAAATAAACATTAAATATTTTTATACAATTAATTAATTTAGCTGCCTATTATCAGTTCTTAGACAGTTAATTCCATGTATTCATATCTTCTTAATAATCACTTACTTTATAATAACCTACTAAGATGTAAATACCCTAATTGGTATATAGTTGTGAGCTTTGAGGAGCTCGGTGGCGCAGCGGTAAACGCGCTCGGTCTGCGATTGCTGAAGTTAAGCAACTTTCGCAAAGGCCGGTCATAGGAAGGGTGACCACAAAAAAAAAAATCATCTCGAGCTCCTCCGTGCTTCGGAAGGCACGTTAAGCCGTTGGTGCCGGCTGCATTAGCAGTCGTTAATAACCATCAATCCGCGCTGGGCCCGCGTGGTGGTTTAAGGCCCGATCTCCCTATCCATCCATAGGGAATGCCCGTGCCCCAGCAGTGGGGACGTTAATGGGCTGGTGATGATAATGATGATGTGAGCTTATTGTTATGTATTGTGAATGACTTTTGCTATATGAATGGCAAGTTGTAGACAATATAACATGCAATGTAATGGATATTGAAGGTTCTAACGATGGTCCGTTTCAGTTTAATCCCCTTACCCACCCTCAGAAACAAGGGTGTATTTATAATCTACACAGGACGACCCTCTAATTTTCTGGAACGTTTTCCTTTACAATGAACACTACTGCTATTCCAGTTTTTTAAGAAAGTATTATGTTGATCTAATTACGTAATTTCTTCAAGTTATTTCTTTATTTATTGTAGGTTATCAACATGATAATCAATAGAACATGTTTTGACACATTAGCACATATAAATACGTAATTGATACCACAATTAAAGATAACGACAACATTCATAAACTCCTGGTTGCAACTTACCAATTTGGTTTTACACAAAGTATTATAAGATTTTTAACGCTGTTGAAACTAAATAATATAATTATACTTTTCTTATACTTATTATATTATATTATTATACTTATAATATAATTATCTTTATAAGACGAACAAGAAAACATGTAGTTATATTCGATCAGACATGAATTAACCTATTGGTTATATCACAGACAAAAATGATATACTTATTAAAATAAAAAGAGAAAAGTAACTGTGTGTTAATGGAATTCCATAGTCTTTCTTACCCCAGTGGGAAATAGGCGTGAGTTTATATATATTTATGTTACGTATTTTAATGAATTGCGTCAATGTGGCGTTTTTAACCTACCAGATCGAAGAAAGCGAACACAACTTTTCCTTTTATAATAAAATTATTATTTTACATGTTTCAACACAATGTCTTTTGTTAGTTTTTCTTTTCTCTCCCGCAAGTTACTTACCTACATACAAAAAAATAATTAAGACTTTTGTTGGCGAGAAACAAAAAGTTGTGTACAAGAACAGAAACTACGAAATTAGTTTCGGAGGAAACTCGGAAATTGAAATTAAAACTAAAAATTCTCGCTTCGTATTAAAACTCGTAGACTGCTGCGCCCGTAGACGGTGTTACGCCCGCGTAGACATAGCTACGTTAAACGTGGAGTATAAATTAGAAATAAGTACTGATTACGTACTGGGGGGTAAAAAGGCTAGATCGAAGCATTTCATCTAAACAGCAATATTACTCTCTATGGTGGATAGGGTGTATTGTTTCAACCCTCCAATTAAATTCCTAGATTCGACTGTTTTTCTTCGAAAAGTTTATAACTTTGAGCGTTGTCGTACTTTCATAAGCTTTTATCTTTGTTGTCACGCTTCCGAAATTATGGAAACAAATAATTTATCAATCTTGAATCCAATCCGGTTGCGATTCAGTTTGCATTGTTGAATAAAACAAATCCGTATATTTGAATTAAGAACGATTCCGTTCGCTAGAAATTATGTAATACAAGATCAACAGTGTTTCTGATTTTGCATTCTTTTATAATCATATTCGATCTCTAGCATTTTTTTTTACCCGACTGCGGTGAAGCATACGGAGGGTAACAAGTTTCACCGCTATGTATGCTTACAAGAAAATATTACTCGGAAGAATTTCGGAGAAATATTCTTTCATACTTTTTAGAGCACAAATATAGTGCTTTCCGAAGCACGGATGATATTACTTTCGGACAATCGGGTGATCAGCCTGTAATATCCTAAACGAAATAGGGATCACAAAGTGATTTTTGTGACGTATCCCCACCGGGATTCGAACCCGAAACCTCCGTATCGTGAGCTTAAAGCTTAACTACTGGACCACGGAAGCCGTTATTACCGAAAAAACTTCAACATAATCGGGATGATAATCAACTAAATTAATATTTCTTTTCCTATTGTTTTTGTACTGTGACGCGCTCTAATTATAAATACTTTCTTTACCGAACTCTTTTTTTCTTTAGACTTTCTTTCTTTTTAAATGTAATAAGCATATTCGTCTTGATATAGCCAGAGGTACATCCATCGCAATTTGAACTATGTACCCACACCGTACCGAGCCTTTTGTTATACCAACATGACAGGTGGTGAGCCGTAACGCCGTCTATAATATTCGACCCAACTGTGCTAGTGAAAACTGCACTTTAAACAAATATAGGTAATATTCTGGTATTACTTAGTCACAGCGATGGTCCCTCGTAACACGCTTACCGCGAAACTCAAACACGAAATGCTAATGAAAAAGCGCTTACTGTTTGACGGTAAACAAATCCGCGATTTGCCTTCGACTCGTTTTAGAATTTTAATCCTGATATACACAGACGATCGTTTCTGATCAAGTAGCGGAATTTTCATGAAACCGCGTCGCACTGTCACCTCTGCTTTATTTGAAATGACAACCCATTAAAAAAAACAAAACCAACCCAAATCAAAGATACTTTTTTTCACACTTTTCGGCGGATAAGAAAATGTCAGGTATAACTTAAAATAAAATTTAAGATACTGTGTATTAGAATTAGCATCAATGTATACATAAATTAAATTGAGGTGGATTACCAACCTCGCCAACCCTGGTGTCAGGGTTACTATTGAGTTTCCAAAGGCCCCTGACATGACTCATATAGCGATTACGTACTTACATCAGTAAGTAGTAACCGGGACCAACGGCTTAACGTGTCTTCCGAAGCTGGTGGAATCGCATTCAGTAAGTATCACTTTTTTTTTTGACGTGACTTATTGTAGATTTGCCGCAGATGGCATTAACTACTTGGCCGGACAAATGGGGAGCGCTGAAGGCTCTCACCCGGTACAACGTTTAAGACAACAGGCCTGAGGGTGCCCAGTTGGGCGCGAACCTCGGCTAAGGGCGTCGTCTGAGAGGAAAAATATTTGAAAGAATTAATCGACCCTAGTGGGTCGATAGCGATAAGCGCTGAATGAGGGAAATCGTCGACCACGCCGGCGGGGTCGGTATCGGGGACCTAAAGTATCACTCGACAACGTAAAACGAGTCACAACCATTGTAGTATTACTTTCAATTTTCTCCTCACCCCCAACTCCCCATGAAATTGCGTGCACAATACAGTGATATGGATTGATAACCGTCGTATACTTCCGATCGCATTGTATACGAGCGCGCAGAGATTTGGTTCGCATAAAGGGACGATAAAGCCATAAAACACAATATATGGCAGGCGTCACCTGATTCTCTGTTTAGAGGTATACAGGGTGGCTATAAAAATACGAATTCATTTATAGTACATACAGTAAAACTGTGCCGACTCTGTTCAGAGAACATGGACTTTAATAGAATAGAATAGAAATAGTTGATTATAAAAGGGCGCCACACATAAAAAATAAACAATAACATCATATTATCAAATTTCCAATAAACAATTACAAAAAAAGCAAGACGATAAAATAACTCGGACTTTAAAAGGAAATGTCGCAGGTTCGATTCCCAGTTCGAGTAAACCACTAGATTCGAATTTATGAGTCTCAATTCAATTTTTTAGGTCATAGAGATTTTTTTTTGTTTTGGTTTTCCCCAAAGGGTAAGGCAAAGGGAACTATGCCCATACAGCCATGTCTTACGTATTATTTTTCTTGATGATTAAAAAAATGATGAAAGGTGATGATGATGAAACCTAAGCCCCCACCCTCGGAGTAGACTCCTACTCCGAACCCCAAACGAATTAACTCAAAAGTCCGCATAAACTTTTGAGTTATGAAGCGGCTTCCTGGCACGAAGCGAAAATAGGCAGATACACTTTGTTTATTGAATACTCCGATATAATAACACTCGCGAATGTCTTCCGACTAACTTAATGCGATCATTAATCACAAAACACCACTTCGTATTAATTATTTAGATTATTCAATGAAGAAAGCAACTGTCCCGTTCCCGTTTCCCGCCAAAAAGCCTTAGGTCATAGAGAATTGAAATCACATGGTTTCCAGGATTCGTATCTGGTTAATGGAAAAAGGCCTGCTCCTCATTACATGGAACTTAAACATAGCTGACAGTATACCTCTGTCTACCGCTTCTGTTATATCATACAAAAACAAACACATTTAATGAAAATTGGCACAGGAAATATTTGCCTAATGTGTAAGGTTCACGTATATACCTGTTTTCGATTGCCATCTGACCTTCCAACCCGAAGGGGATACCTAAATCTATTCAGGTTAGGTCACATGCCTGCGAAAATATTTTTCTCGGGTTATGTCGGGTCTCTTCGCCATTTTAGTGTGTGATATCAATTTTAGATCCTTACCACATGGTATGTATAGTTTTCAACAAGATGATTATATTATACATAGTAAACTTACGACTATGTCTCGATTGGGGTAATCAGAGGTACATACTCGTACATCGGAAGATGGACAAATTAGCCACGGTTCTTAAGCCGTCTGGTCGAACCAACAATGTTAAAACTGGGGGATCAAAAAGGCCAGATCAACAAAAGCAATATTGCTATTTGTCATTTGTTTGCATTGCGCACTTACTTTTATATACGCAAATGTCAAATAGCTATTTTGCTTCTTTAGATGAATTGCTTCAATGTGGCCTTTTTAACCCACCTGTACTGATTAATAATTATAATAACTCATTGGTGCAAGACTGGTGCCATGGATCGAACTGGCAATCCCTTTTCGAGAAGGAAATCACTACAAACGTATGTTTATATTACAAACGCAGGTCTATTATGTAGTATATTACTCAAATATTTATTATTTCTGAAAACCACGTATATCTACGCCTCTTTCTTCGGCAAGCACGAGTAATCTCGCTTCTGAGACAGATGATTTATTACCTCAAGACTTATCTTTTTTTTGTTATAATGCCATTTATTATTGGTCGTATAAATATTACATTTCTGAAAGTTCGTCGAACTGGAATTGGCTTATGGTATTTTTAGGGTGGGCACTGCAGTATATAAAATTTATCTTTTTCATATATTTTATTTAATTAAGTAATTTTTTCATTTTATCTGGATAAAAACGACTTATTTACTTACAAAAAAATATAATTACAATAAAGTTAATATTGTTAAGTAATTAAATGGGATGTAGACCTAAAAACCGGCTGAGGAGCTCGGTGGCGCAGCGGTAAACGCGCTCGGTCTGCGATTGATGAAGTTAAGCAACTTTCGCAAAGGCCGGTCATAGGATAGGTGACCGCAAAAAAAAAAGTTTTCATTTCGAGCTTCTCCGTGCTTCGGAAGGCACGTTAAGCAGTCGTTAATAACCATCAATCCGCACTGGGCCCGCGTGATGGTTTAAGGCCCGATCTCCCTATCCATCCATAGGGAAGGCCCGTGCCCCAGCAGTGGGGACGTTAATGGGCTGATGATGATGATGATGAGACCTAAAACAGACTTCAAACTGTTTTATGTTGCTGTCCTCTCTGCGTCTGTGTATTTGTGTTCTGTGCGTTGTGTATGTAGTGATATTTTGTTCTGTTGACTGTTCTCGAATGATCAGAGTTTGCTATTCATAACAATATGTATAATGTAGGTATCTGCATATATATGAACACTTACAGAAACATTCCAAAGCTTTTCAAATCCGGAACTGTTATCTCGGCGATACAAGGACTCCTTACATCTCAACATACTAAATGAAGATTGAACAGGGTCTCAGTTACTAACAGACGAAACATTTTTACAACAGAGCCGAAATCAAAATTCTCAGATTTACTAACTGGAAAAATACACATGACATGTTTTATGTGTAAATTTAGGTAAGTATATTTTACGTAGAAGAAAGTTCTTACATAAGGCTTCTACTCATTAGCAGGAGAGTTCGTATTAGTCGAGTTCGTACGTAGGTGCATTCTTCTATTTTTTAGACACACATTTACTTTTAAAGAAAGTCGTAATTGCTTTTATTCGGGAATGCGATTCTTCTCGAGGGACATTAATAAAATAGAAACATTGTAACAATTTGTATTTTAAGTAAGTAATTGAATTCGTATTCAGAATTACTCTATTAGGAATATTTAATAAAATTTAAGTTGAGAAGAGAAGACTGCATTATTGAATGTGGCGCCATCTGTTGCATGTGGGCGGAACTAGCTGGCCAACTAGTTGGGTCCGCCACATTATTAATTAAAAATTGATTTCCATTCTCATTAATACATTTTACACAACAGGTTTCTTTGAAAGTTATGTAACTTTTATATAGAACTTAACGTATTTTTACCCTTTGCTGTAACAATTTTGGCACGAACGACCTTTCAATGGAATTTACTACATTTTTTCTTCTTTATAGTCATCAATGTCTAAGATCGTGTACGTGCAAGAATTCCTGTACTTTGACCCTTAGTGGTCAATCTATCTTACCTACATCCGCCCACTGTTACATACATACGAGTTTTCTAGTCTTTACGTTTTTAAGGTTCTGTACCCAAATGGTAAAAACGGAACCCTAATACTAAGTTTTCCATGTCTGTCTGTCCGTTCGTCTGTCATAACCCGTATCGCAAGAACCGCGATAGCTAGACAGCTGATTTTTTTTACACATTATGTTAATCTGTTTCCGCTATAACAAATAATACTAAAAACAAAATAAAATAAATATTTGGTGAGTTCCCATACAACAAACGCGAATTTTTTGTTTTCAATAATGGCAACAAGTAGACAATATGAAATTTGTGTACCTACTGTTATTTACCTAGACAATGGTACAGAACCCAGCGTGTGCGAGTCACATTCGCACTTGGCCAGTTTTATATTTGTAATTTAGGTTCACATTCTTGTTTTCTCGATAGGTATATTTGATCTTTTTCTGGTTCCTCCGCTTAAGTCTATATTGTCACAGACTACCATAACATATTATACATATATCTCACTGCTGGACACAGGCCTCCCCTCAATCAACCAGAGGGGGTATAAAGCATAATCCAACACACTGCTCCACTGCGGGTTGGTGGAGGTGCATTCTTACTACGTGTTTTTATTGTCTCAGGTATTTCTTTTTTATTTATTTTTTTCAAAATATTTCCCGAAGTAGATCGAGTCAATTGGTTTGGTTTTTTATTTAAAAAAATAATATGTTCATAATTTTTATTATAAATAAAATAGGTACCGTTCTCGTTAAATAACGGGATTTATATTAATGGCGGTGACATTATGACACGAAATATAGTTGCACACGTTAATAAAGCTGTCATTCGTGCTTGTTTAAGTAAAATTACCATAAATTAAAACTAAAAGCTGAACGGAATGTCACACGCAATGTCAGTTAAGGAAAAGTTATACGTTGTATGTGGAGCCACCTGAACTTATAAACTGACCGTATTAAGGCAATTATGATATTTACATACTATGCCAGGAAAAGGTTGTTGCTTAGTTATAAGGGCGTTTTTTCTTTTTAAATATCGCGTATGCGTTTGACCACAATCTCACCTGATGGTAGAATAGAATAGATTAGAATCTTTATTTTATTTTTTTTTCTTTTCGGTAAGTGACGATATCCTATGACCGGCCTTTGCGAAAGTTGCTTTACTTCAACAATCGTAGACTGCGAGCGCGTTTACCGCTGCGCCACCGAGCTCCTCCCTATCCCGTGCCCCAGCAGTGGGGACGTTAATGGGCTGATGATGTTGAAGTGACGATATTATGGTTTATTGTTTAGTACTGATTCTAAATGTGTGTTTTTATACTGATATGCACAAAAGCTGCTTGCTCTAGCCGACGGCCTCGTAATAAAGTGTTAATATTATTAGGTATCATATATTTCTTTTTATATTATTAATTTATTATTTATAGAAAACACGTCAATTTTAGGCAGTAAAAACCCTTCCAAAATGTTATATTGGCCAATTACCCGATAGAATTGAGCACACGTCAAATGGATTGTACATGAGCGAGATGCCAATTTTATTCGCCCGGGTTATTCTTTAATTCCAACATTAGCAGTTGTCAATCATCCGTCCCTTTCTTTTTAGGCAGATAAAAAAATGACGGGTATAACTTATGTAAGTATAATACAATTTATAAAACCCCGAAAACGGGGCAGGGGGGTTGGAATGACTTTTACCAAATTATTCCAAATTTCAAATCAATGGCACTAATGCCACTGATGTATAATAATATTTAGTTACTTACTATATAACATAACATAACAAATACTTTATTGCACAAACAGGAAAAAACAAAATAATATTCACTATATTTTTTTGAATAGAACTGATCTCCGAACTACTAAATAATTCAGAGTTCAGTTTTGGTACGGAAACCATAAAAGAGAAGCTTTTTAATCTCAAAAAAAAATTTGCTTACAAATTCATTTTTCAAAATTGGCTTACAAAATTAGCGCTTTTTGAACGTCAAAAAAATTAAATTACATATTATGTAACTAGCTGTAAAACTACTACCACATCGGAATCTGTAACGCTGAGGGAAAGACGTGGCCAGAAAACCTCCCAGCACACGGCCCTAGTCCTACTGTTTCATGTTTTCCTTTCTTTTCTTTTTTTTTAAATCCAGTTAGTATTACATAATATATCTACAACGATAGTCTATGTAAAAAATAGGTATGTTAAAAATGAAATTAGAAGCAGCTTGTTAAGGCTCGGAAGGCGAGAAGCGAAACTAGACTACTGTGGATAAGGACACTCAACCCGTCCACCTCTTAAGCCGAGCTAAAACTAGCGGCTTTTAAACTATGGCAGACATTTTGAAGCGAAATGCTTGCGGTGAGCCCAGTTTTAGACGAAACAATAACTAGGTACCTACCGATGCTTAACAAAAATCCAATCGTGTTATTCTTCCATACATGTAACGACTATGTACTTACATCAGTGAGTAGTAACCGATGACAACTGCCTAACGTTCTTTCCGAAGCACGGATCATCTTACTTTCGAACAAACGAATGATCAGCTTGCAATGTCATAAACAAACCGGGGCTGACAAAGTGATTTTTTTGTAATATATCCCGGGATTCGAACCCGGGACCATCGGATCGTGAGCCCAACGCGTAGCCACTGGACCACGGAGGCCGTTAATATCGTGTTAAAGTTAGGTTTAACAATAGTTTTTATACTATTTGGCCGGATTAGATTATAGGATTTACGTATAGGAGATAAGGTAATAAAATTTTTAACAAAAAAAAACCGACTTCAAACGCAAAACTAAAAAGCAATAAATAAATTTACTTCGCACAAAGTAATTAGTACGTATTTTCAATTAGTTAATTAATTTATAATTCTGAAGCCGGTGCCAAGGAAATGCTACGAAGACGAAGAACGAAGTACCGATTCATATATTTTTCAATACTGATTGTTTTGTAATTTTTTGTTTGACATTGTTTTGTAATTGCTTTGATATAGGTATTAAACAATATTGTGTGTACATAGTAATTTGATATTGTAGTAGGGTTGTTGTAGCATTTACTTGGCACCGACTTCAGAATTATAAATTAATTAACTAATTGAAAATACGTACTAATTACTTTGTGCGAAGTAAATTTATTTATTGCTTTTTAGTTTTGCGTTTGAAGTCGGTTTTTTTTTGTTAAAAATTTTATTTTATTTTACGATTTTAAGTGATGGTTAGACCGAGCAAGGATGCAGACAGACAGATTTTCTGATTTATATTCATATATAATAATATAATATATTATTAGTAGTGAATTGTTTACACACACACACTCTCACACGCGCTAACGCACACGAGCACACGCGCACGTACACACGCACACACACAGATACACGCACACACACACACACACACATGTGTATGTGTACATACACACATGTGGTTGTCAGTGGAAGCTGCTATCATACACACTCACGCATACATATAGATACAGTAGATTTCGCGTGGTTCGCTCGCTGCTAAAGCAGCTCGCGTGTCCTGTTTATTCGAAACTGTCCCTCTTCGTATGGCGGCCATTTTGTTTTTCCGCCATTTTGTTTTTTTCACCGGCGACAGAATTTGACCAAGATTTAAATGGGTGTCGTGGAAACAAACAAAATCCAGGTGCAATAGGTTTGCCACACCGTAGGATGTCTCCCTGATTGGGAGCAGTTTTCAAAGATGACGTTCCGATCACACCCCTATACATCATTTTTACCCCCAAGACATTTTCTGGAAAAACAAAATTTTGTATGGCGGCCATCTTGTTTTTTCGCCATTTTGTATTTTTTTCACCGGCCATTAAATTCGACCAAGATTTAAATAGGTTTCGTGAAAGAAAAATTGGTTCAGGTGTGATAGTTTCGCCAGGCCGTAGGGTGTCACCCTGATGCGGAGCAGTTTTCGAAAATCGGGAAGTATTTCCATACTTAACATGACGATCCGATCACAACCCCGATATATATTTTATATCCCGAGACATTTTCTGAAAAAACAAAATTGTGTATGGCGGCCATCTTGTTTTTCCGCCATTTTGTTTTTTTTTTTACGCGCTATGGAATTTGACCAAGATTTAAATAAGTGCTCTGAAAGAAATATTGGTTCACGTGCGATAGTTTTGCTAGGCCGTAGAGTATCTCTCTGATGCGGAGCAGTTTTTGGTGACCAGAAAGTATTTCCGTACTCTACATGACGTTTTGAGTAAGCGCCCCATACATTATTTTTACCCAAACGGGCTTCTTCCAAAATCGACAAAATTTTGTATGGCGGCCATCTTTTTTTTCCGCCATTTTGTTTTTTTGCACCGGCGATTGAATTTGATCAAGATTTAAATACGTTTCGTGAAAGAAAAATTGCTCCAGGTTGTATAGTTTTGCCAGGCCATAGGGTATCTCCCTGATGCTGACCAGTTTTCGAAGGTCGGGAAGTTTTCCCGAAGCCTCAAGATCGATCCGATCAATATGACTTTACAAACGCACTAGTCGCTCCTACGATTTTTGAAAATTCCCCTCGATTTCTCTGGTCTTCCATCATCAGATCCTGACTTCCTTGACATGGGACCCCCTTGGCTATATCTCCTTTCAAACAAAAAAAGAATTATCAAAATCGGTTCATATACGACGAAGATATGCCCGAACAAACATAAAAAAAAAAAAAAAAAAAAAAAAAAAAAAAATATACGGTCGAATTGAGAACCTCCTCCTTTTTTGAAGTCGGTAAAAACGTACACAAATACAAAGTTTCTATGAGCTATGTTGGTCTTTTTTAAAAGATATGAGCAGTTAAAAACTCAATTTACCATACATTTCGTCAAAAATAAAACCTATTGAATGTCGAATATTCAGTCAATTTATAAAGTACCTAATTTGGATATAAGCTTCTTCTTTGTGAGTCGACGGCGATCGATACTAAATTTTTGCTGACCAATGATTGGCCACGCTTACGGCATTGTCAGTGGCTTCGCAAAGGTCTTCAATAGTGCAGGTGTTAGGGCACTTACGACAGCGCAAAAGGTGTGGTGATGGGTGCTTATAGACACGACGATGGTGTCGACGATGCCGACACAGGGCTACTGCGTCGTCGAGTCGACATGGGGCGAAGCCGTCGACACGGTCGCTGGCATGCCGATAGCAATCGCTCAGTTGTGACTTGTGTAGTTGTCAAATAGTCTCGGAGATTAAACTTGTTCTTGCTCTTGTTGAACAGTTACTAGGTAGGTTATTATATATTACCTATTCATATATTTTTTTGGAGAAGAATTTATTGTTTCTTTATGTTGGCAACAGATTTTCGATGGCAACAAAATATGTGATAATAATAATAGTAACAAAACACTTTATTGCGCACAAATAATAACAATAATAAAAATAATAAATAGGTCTGTGACCCGTGTCTCTGATAAATACCCTCCGAAAGAGAAGATAAAGTATACTTTTAAAAAGAAATAATGATAATTGAAAAAATTAAATAATGATATTTTTTTGTGATAATTACATAATATTTCCCAACAAACCCACAAAGGTAGGAAAAATTACTAAGAGGCAAAAAATTACATTTGGAACGAGTGCAGTTAGTGGTTTAATATACTAATGCAAAGTAAATACTCGTCAAGCAAAACTAAACCTAGAAAAGAAAATATATTGAAATCTGGAAAATGGAAATGCATTATGGAATTCCATAGTTTCTGCTTACCCCGGTAGGAAATAGGCGTGAGTATAGGTATAAATGTATAAACCTAGATTGAAAGCGCTAAATACAAAGACGATTTTCCATTGTATATTTTTCCATTTTCTGAAACTAGTTCATTAAAAAGTCGATCGTTTAAATCAGATTTGACCCGATACACAACATACGCTAACCGTATTGAACACGTGATTGTGCATGCGAAAAGTAGGTTAACTGCCATGAAACTATGCATTGCTCTGTGGCTAACGTTTTACCTTTAATAAGGGCATAAACCCTCTGTCCATTTGGTAGCGATAGACTTCTTTTTTAATAATATAGTTTCGCGTTTGACCACAATCTCACCTGACGGTAGGTGACGATATCGTCTAAATCAAATGCCTTAAAGACTCCGTAACCGTTGACGTAAACCATTTAAATGGTTCAATGAACAATTTCAAAGTTTTGACCAGGTCCGCTTACCTAACCAGGTTTGTCAGGTCCGGTTTTTTACAGAGGCGACGAGGCCTGACCTTTCAACTCGAAGGGAAAACCAGCCTGTAGGTTAGGTCACATACCTCCGAGCGTATTTCTCGGGTGTGTGGTTTTGCTCACGACATTTTGTGCGCAATTTGAAAATCATATTACTTATTTTAGTAAATGTACTAAATATTATATACGTAATTATCAGGGATAAAGTTGGTAACGCTAACACATAACATAATCATCACGCCTATAAGGCATACCAGAAAGGGCAGGCGCAAATACACTCACTGTTAGGCACAGTTGTGAGAAGCTGCAGTAGTTTTAGGCGGATGAGATGTTCGTTATGTAAAAATTGACGATTCAAAGTGCAACTATGTTACCTATTGAATAAAGATATTTTTGAATTTGAATATCTTATTCCGTTTATATTTTAAAACATACTCAAAAGATGAAATTGTGCACGCCGCATAGGTATTAATTATTCGCTGCACGCTTCTCGCTAGTACTTTAAGCGTCGCACATATTGTAAAACCTCGTGGGTCCTATTTACTATCGACTACGTTAATTGTAGATGCCAAGATAAAAGTTTAACGAACTGTAATTAGTTATTGTACTGTAAGCGACAATAATAACCGCAACGAGTTTGCTATAAAAGAAACTTTGTAACAACACTCGTTCTATGTTCAAATGTTGATACTTTCCGGGCCTTCTTTGTTTTAACCTTTTAATTTTAGTTAGAATGTACTAATCCGCTACTACTATTATATTTGTACAAAATATTTCTGTAAGTATCAGGTTGTTGTGTGTTGTAAGAAATTGCTGCATGAGAAATACGGCCGCTTTTTGTGCCTTTCTGTATCAAGATACATAAGTGTCGACGACCTCCGTGGTCCAGTGGTTGAGCGTTGGGCTCACGATCCGGAGTTTCTAGGTTCGATTCCCGGTCGGGACATATGACAAAAATTACTCTGTGATCCCTAGTTTAGTTAGGACGTTACTGGCTGATCACCAGATTGTTCGAAAGTAAGATGATCCGTGCTTCGGAAGACACTTTAAGCCGTTGGTCCCGGTTACTACTTACTGATGTAAGTAAGTTCGTTCGTTCGAACTCGAACAGGAGCTAATGTTCGAGTTCGTACGCTACGGGTTAATAACAACCACTTCAATGGATAAAACACGAACTCGAATATTTCGTCAAGTTCCAAGCAATCGTGTACAGGTAATTAATAACTTTGTATACAAGTAATTATCTAAAATTTTAGATCAAAAGCACCCACTGATTTGACCTAAAAACTGTGTCTTGACATGGTTAATAATAAAAAGTTTCTTCGAAACCAAACTCGCCGTTATTGTTGGAGTAATTTGATTTCCGAACAAAGTCCAATATCAAATTTCTGAAAGCTTGTTTTCGTCAGGTTTTCTTATGTTGGTAGGTATACAATTATTTGTTATTAAACTCGAGTTAGCATGTGCCTTTAATTATGGCTCCAAGTTTGAGAAATTTGAAATTAGAATTGTTATTATCTTGAAGACCATAAAATTTATTGTTTCGTTGATTTGGCGTCGAGTTACTTACACAAATTATTTGGAATCATTAGGAAAATTAATTTAACAAATTGAGTTTGCGGTCGTTAGGAAATCTAAGAGCTTTACCTCACTCGGACACCATCATCAACCTTGGTTACGCCACCAATAAAATGTACTTATGTGTATAAATGCTACCTCATCTGGGGCCTTAGCTAAGTTACAATCGATTATTACAATCGACATTATTATTTTTTTGTTTTATTTTTTTTATTAATTTTGTCGTAACTTATTGTAGATTTGCCGCAGATGTCATTAACTACTTGGCCCGACAAATGGGGAGCGCTGAAGGCTGTTCTTGTTGTACTGGGTGAGCAGTACAACGTTTAAGAACAGGCCTGAGGGTGTCCAGTTGGGCGCGAACCTCGGCTCAGGATGTCGTCTGAGAGGAAGAATATTTGAAAGAATTAATCGACCCTAGTGGGTCGATAGCGATATGCGCTGAATGAGGGAAATCGTCGACCACGCCGGCGGCGTCGGTATCGAGGTTCTGAAGTGTTTGGTGACGCGAGCTGATTGGCCGCCTCTATGGCTAGAATAATCGGGTCGTCGGGATCGTATATTACGCCCTTCTGACGCCGATACTTTTCAGTATCGTCCCTGAGCGGGATGTTTTCGTAAGCTGCAACCAGGGCATTTGGGATAATCGACAGTGACAGTGACGAAAATATGGATTTGACATAAGATGACATGTCAATCCCATACATTTTTATAACTGTCACTGTCAATTGTCGCAATAATTGCAACTTGGTCAAAGGCCCTTGTGTCTTTTGGTTGCATAAATATTTTGTTCGTGACCGGACTGGTGGTGAAGCCACCATGGTTTCTTAGTGAGATATGATGATTAGAAGTTAGAATAAGAAGATTTTTGTAATGCTCATTTTAGTGAAGTTGTCACTAACATAGTTGTGTTGACCATTATATACGGCGATACAGCTCATCACCTATCACGTTGGTCGGAAAGCTCGGTGAGGTATGGATACCTATTTAGTTAATCTTGCTATGGATGTACCTTTGACTATCCTAATTGAGATATAGTTGAGCTTATGTTATTTTATGTAAGTTCAAATAAAAGTAACAGTGTGCATGTGTCCCTCTTTAAAATGTGTTTACACCATCAATTACAAAAACGTATAAATTACATTTAACGAGAACAACTTTTTATCAAATTCCTAATTAAAGATAAAGAGAAAGAGTTTGATAATTATTTTTCCTTGTACGTGTTTATTCAGTGTAATATAAACTTGACCTTTTTACCTCTTTAATTGTTTCATTTCGTTAGCTTAACAATGCCGAATCACGTGGTATGTTGACATTAGCCAATACGTAATTTAAATGGGCCAATGTTAACCCATAATTTTCCTTTTAGTATCGAAGACAGATCTTGCTGAATGTTACCGCATTATGTTTGCTATTGAATTAACTGGGTAAAGATTGAGTACAAGATTATAATAATGGTAAATTATGTGAAAATTTTAAATGGAGTTTATTTAAGTTTGTTTTACTAATGAATTCCTTTATCTTTGAAAGTTTTGGTACATAATGATGATGAGGTAGAAACTTCAAATTAAAGAGACAATGGTGCTAATTCCTGTAAATACTATCTAATTTTATTTTAAGTTATATCTGTCATTTTCTTATCCACCGAAAAGGAAAGGGGCGGGTAATCGACAAGCATAAAATTTATGGTATACACGTCAATTTTAAGCACAAATCTAAACCAACCGTCTAAAAATATTATATCAGTCAATAACCTGACACAGTTAAGTAGACAGCACGTCAAACGGATTGCATACCAGCGACGTACCTTTTTGATTCGCCCGGGTTATTCATTCATTTACTCATTCTTCCTAAAATTAAGAGCTGTGAATCATCCGTCCCTTTCCTTTTCGACGGATATGAAAATGACGGATATAACTTAAAATAAAATTAGGCGGTGTCTGCAGGAATCGGGGCCACTGTATATTTATTGAGTGCTAGACAACTGGAAACACACATACAAAAGATCACGCCTATTTCCTGTTTCGGGTAGGCAGACACTACGGAATCAAATCTACTATGACCTGATACCACTTTTTCACAAAAATGCATTTTTTATATATAAACTATTTCCTACCGTCATAAGTGGAGACCATGGAATTTCATTTGCTTCGATCCTGAAATAAGTACTTATTTCTTCCTCCACATTCAACATACACGTACAAATATGAAACAAAAAATATATAATATACCAAAAACAGATTCAATAATCTACTTGCTTTTTATTTTAGCTTGCTTTTATAATTTAAAAAAAAAACTTTAATTTATCACGCTGCTGCTCTGTTACAGGTAATGGAACTCCTTTCGAAGAAAAGTTTTTTTTTTATTATCAAAATTCAAGTCATTTATTTTTTTATTTGAATTGTCCGCAGACGTTTCTTTTTAATAATTCGTTGCGATAATGTTATCGAAATTAAAATTGTCGAAATAAACACAAGCTGTATTTACGTTGCTTTTTTAAAAAATTGCGTTGCTTTTTAAAAAAATTGCGGTCTCTGAGACCGCTTTTTTAAAAAAGCAACGTAAATACAGCTTGTGTTTATTTCGACAATTTTAATTTTGATAACATTATCGCAACGAATTATTAAAAAGAAACGTCTGCGGACAATTCAAAAATAAATGACTTGAATTTTTATAATAAAAAAAAAAAACTTTTCTTCGAAAGGAGTTCCATTTCTTCACTTGCGATAACGATCCGGAGGACGCAGGTTCAAATCCGAATTCGTTCGGGAGTTAATTTAGAACATGACTTTGATTCTCAATCCGGTTTTGAGGTCTTGAACTTGGCTTGAAGGGGCTCGGGGTTACTTAAACTTTAAGCCAAACCTTAAGGTTTGAACTTAAATATGTATGTAAATGAAAACTTTATTTATTATTCAAATATAATTCATCACCATCATCATCATCATCAGCCCATTAACGTCTCCACTGCTGGGGCACGGGCCTTCCCTATGGATGGATAGGGAGATCGGGCCTTAAACCATCGGGCCCAGTGCGGATTGGTGGTTATTAACGACTGCTAATGCAACCGGGACCAACGGCTGAACGTGCCTTCCGAAGCACGGAGATTTTTTTTTATTTTGTGGTCACCCATCCTATGACCGGCCTTTGCGAAAGTTGCTTAACTTCAACAATCGCAGACCGAGCGCGTTTACCGCTGCGGCACCGAGCTCCTAACAAATTATTTAAATATAATTAGTGCTTTAATATATCAAGATATTACCACAAGCCATCAAACATCCTTATCAATACATAATCGCGGAGCATATTCATAACAACTACTAGCACTTAAACATGTCCAACATGTTTCAGCCATTATACTCGCGTTATGAAACGTTATCAAACGTGTTCTGAAATTGATATATAGTGTTGCGCCTATTCCTTGAAAAGGCAAGCCATTCGATTACTATCTTAAATCTCATCGACCGACCGAACCGACCCCAAGACTTTCGTCGTAGGGCAGGAGGAATCTACCCTAATTGCCGGAGCACGCCCACACTTACACACACGAACGCACGCACACACATTATACAAACATTCTTTAATTATTTGTAAAACTTAAAGGTAACAAGACTTTCTTACCTATTTACTACTGTTATAGAAGAGCGGGGTCTCCTGGTACAGGCATATTTTGCTTAAAAGGAGGCTCCAGTAACTGGTTTAAGAAAAAACATGTAAGAAAAGAAAATAAATACTTATTGATTTTTTTTTGATCGACTCGATTTATAAATCGAAAACAAAACAAGTTTAAAAATGTTCGGAAGTTGTCGATGTTTCTATAAACCATAAAAAAAGTTTCTAGCGTCCATTCTACTTTTTAGATTAATCATGACTGACTTTAATGGTAGTCCAGTGGTTGAGAGCTGACGGAGGTCCCGGCTTCGAATCCCGGTGGGGACAAATCACAAAAATCCCTTTGTGATCCCTAGTTTGATTAGAACATTGCAGACTGATCACCTGATAATCCACAAGTAAGATGATCCGTGCTTAGGAAGGCAAGTTAAGCCGTTGGTCCCGGTTACTACGTACGTATGTAGTCGTTACATGAGTCGTGTCAGAGGCCTTTGGCATCTCAATAGTCATCGTCATCATCATCATCATCATCATCATTGGCCTTATACGTCTGTTTCAGACGATTTATGACGTCATTGCCTCGAAGAAATGCACTTTTTTTCATGGCTGTGCAAGCCAATCCTAGAGCGGCAAACTCTACCGCACACTCTGCAGTTAGAAGTCTCCAACTAGTGGATTGTTGTCGGTTTGATGGCGTTTCATTCTCCTGTTCGCCAGTGTGTCAAACCAGGTGTGGTCAATGAGTGTCGCGTCTATCGAGCACACGCTCAATAGTAACCCTGCCTAAACTAAAAAAAGTGTGTTTTGTGTTTCTTCTTCAATTAAATCGAGTTATTTAAATGGAGATATCGTTTAGCAGCGTCACTATTGAGGAGAAATCGTGATATGAAATACGAGAATGTACATAGTTGTTACTGTGACAGTGACGTATGATAATAGGGCCCTTTTCTCTGAAACATGATAATGGAGACCCGCTTATATACTTTTAGAAGTCGTCCCGTGTTACATCTTCGGATTTATGAAGGCGGAAAACGGCTTCCACAGTCTAGCGGTTAGATCGTTAGGCTTACGATCTGGAGGTCCGGGTTTGATCCCCAATGGGGACATTTTTATTTTCATTTTTTGTCGAAATCACTTTGTGAGACTGTCCTTTGTTGTGGGACATTGCAGGCTGATTCGTTACGTTACGTTAAGCTGTTGGTCCCGACCTACTACGTCAAAACACTTCTACCAACCAGCAATGGAGCAGTGGTAGATTATGCTCCATATCCCCTCTGGTTTATTGAACGGTGGCCAGTACCCATCGGTGTGACGTATACTATAGGCTGCTTATACTTAAAAGGAGGAAAACGCCATAGACTTTCAGTCTATTCTAGATTTACGTTCATGTTTGAGTAAAGCATGATTTTATTTTTATTTAGTTACTTATTGTAGATTTGCCGCGTATGGCATTAAATACTTGGCCTAAAATCAAGCATGGAAAAGTAGTAAAAAAATAAAACGAACCCTATCTTCGGTTCGTTTGCCGGTGGGTGGTAAAAATAAAATAAATAAATAATTTTGCAAAATTGTTTTTAGTTTGATTAGGACATTGAAGGCTAAATCACTTATAGTTTGAGAGTAATACTTATAGGTAGTTTCGAGCTTAGTTCCGACTGTTATTTATATACGTAAACAAATACTTAGTACAGTCATGAGCAATATAATGTACCCACTTTAGGACTTTGTCGCACTAACATATTTGACATTTAGTGAGACTTACAGTTTAATTTGTCAAAAAAGTTAATGTGACATGGTACCAAAGTGTATACATATTAATGCTCGTGACCGTACATGGAGTGAAGGTCGCTTGGCAACAGTTATAATCCTGTCACCGGAGTAGATGAAGTCGACCATCGTCCTCACAACTCACACGATAATAATTAGAAGACAAAGTACAATTACAATATTTTCCTATCCCTAATTACACAGGGCATTAATAAAGGCATTAACATAGAAGAAAATTAAAGGGTTTTTTTTTATTTTTATACCATAAGTGCTTAGGGAAACTCACAAAGAGAAATTGAAAGCGAAAAATGTCTGATTCGGACAAAACTTGAACCCATTACACCACCAGGTCCTCCTCCCGTCCATTCAAAATTCTGCGGTCTATGTATAGTCATTAAGTCAATAATCGGAAGTCCGATCCGAGTCAGAATTTTTTATCCATTTAAATTTCTCTTTGGTAGAAGAAAATGTTTACTACAAGTACAAAAAGTGAAATGAAAATACACTATTAAAAATAATTAGTCGTATATTTTTTTTTTATTTATATATATTTTTTATGTGTTCTTGTACTCGATATCTGCTCTCTTCTTGTTAATCTATCAGTCTCTTAGGCCTTTTGGTTGTCTTCTTGTTGTAATTTTTTTTTGTTTTCCTATTTGTACAATGGTGCTGATGCCGGTATACTCCATCTAATTTTATTTTAAATTATAAGTACCTGTCATTTTCTTGAAGGAAAGAGACAGGCATAAAGTTTATGGAACACACGTCAATTTTAGACACATATATCAACATCCCTCTCAAAAATTTACATTGGCCAATAACTCCACAGAATTAGGTTGTCAGCACACGTCAACGGGTTGCATATCAGCGGGATGCCTATTTGATTCGCATCGATAATTCGTTCTCACTCGTTCATTTTAAAATTAACAGCTGTCAAATATTGCTATATTTCCTTTTCGATAGATATGAAAATGACAGTATAAGCTGAGGGTATAAGTAACTGAAAATAAAATGAAAGGGGTCTGCAGGAATCAGGTCATAGGTAAAAAAATAAAGATATAAAAATAGGAAGCACGGTTGTACACGTTTTCAAATTATTCCATTGTTTCAGACTCGGAGTCCCATTTGCTCTGACACAATTCAGTATAAAAACGAGTATTGTTAAGTTTGCCTTACGTAAAATCGATTTCAAGAGATCAAATTTTAAAACGAATAACACAAAAGGTATTCCCGAAGTTTAAACCCTCGAGCGAATGCTGTAAGAAACTAAACATTCTACCCAAAACAAACACCCAATCTCTATACAAACATCTATTTGTCAAGTCAATTGTATATTGGATAGAATAAATATCTTGTCTGCTACCGAAATGTGGGTATTGAGACGAAATTCACGTGAAGATTGAACCTGTATAACGTTACTGGAATCGTATTGAATTTCGAGATATCTGACCTATTTGACATTGCAATTCACAAGGATGGAATCATTTGGCTACCTTTTGAAATTTTACGCTTTCATTTCAATGAATTCAAATTACTTAGGTTTATTTTGTAAATAAGACAATTAAAACTTAGTCAACTATTCCTTTTTTCACTTTTTTTATAATTGCTTTATTTTCGAATATTCTATGGAAAAGAGATTTCTCGTTTTCGAGACTGTCTTTGTATAAAAAGTATGAGTAAAACATTAGTTGACTCGAAAATTACAAACGGAGATACGGCTCTTCATCTGTCTCGCTGGTCTAACAGAAAACTCGGTGAAGTGCGGATACTTAGCTCATCTTAAGAATGTACCTCTGATTACTACATTGTGATATAGTCGTACATAACTTAAGCTAAGTTATGTAAAGTTCACAATAGTTTACACAAGATTAAAACACATATTACCGGATTCTTATCGCGTTAAAATCAGGGAGATGAGACTACCGATATTTCAACACTGTATAGACACATGAATTAAAAAAGACACTACTTACTTACTTAGAAAATACAAATCTTCATAAATCCATTAGGAGTGCAGTAAATAGCAGTGTCGCTTAATTGTTAAAAGTATATTGTATTGTTCATTTTGTTTATTACTAAATAGATAATACTTATTTAAAAAAAAAAAGATCCATCAATGTGTTTGAAACAAGATCGCTAGCCTACATGAACACCTATATAACAACAAACAGCTTGTATAATAGGCTAGTTTTCAACTAGTCATATAAATTACTTTTTACTAAATGTCAAAACACGAAATTACTATGGAATTTGTATGAATAAACAACCTGTGACGTCATAGAAAAACGTGACAAAAGTTGCACTTAATATTACATTTTTATTTATTAAAATTCATAATTAAGTTAAATAGAAAAAAGAAAACAGTTTTTGTCATCTTTAGATTCTCTATTTAGTAGTCAGAGTTTCATAATTTATGTTTGACCTAGGAAACTTCCCATTTCCCACTGTTGGGCAGAGAACTCCGCTTGTCGAATGGATAGAGAACGGATCATACATTACTACTCCAGCCCTTTTTATTTGTGAGCTATGGTTTCTTATATTAGGATACCGACGTCGGGCCTTAGCCAAGTTCCAACCATTTTGATAACAGTGACAGTGATAAAAATGTATGACATTGACATGTCACGTTATGTCAGTCTCATACATTTTTGTCACTGTCACTGTCTATTCTCATAATGGTTGTCATACCCTTTTAATTTGACGTAACTTATTGTGGGTTTCCTTCAGATGGCATAACTAGGTATTTGGCCAGACAAATAGGGAGAGTTGACGGCTCCGATACTAACAGATCTGTACCAAAAGTATTACTAAAGCGTATTATGTTTATTTATATTTCAGCAGATTGAGATACTACGGTCTCGGGGCTAGTTTAAATTCAATTGAATTTAGTAGTAGACTGGGAACCGCTGGAACCTCTCGACCCGCAGCGGAATAGCTTAATGAAATATGCTTCGTAACCCCTTTCGTGGTTATCTAGCGGTGGTCTACGCGTGCTTGATATTATTTATGGCGCTCTACTATTCTGTGCTAACAATAAGATAGACGAATAGATCAGAGAATGAATTATAAAACGCTAATATAGAAATAGAAGCCAGCCTAAGATAATCAAATCAAGCACAATTTTAATCCAGAAACCAAAACATGAATTCGAAAATTGCAGCTCGTGCTGGATTTGAACCTGTGACCATTTAGTAAAGCATTCTTCCAACTGAGTTACAACGGCTCTTACTTAGCTAAGTAGGTACATAATAACAAAATCAAAAAAGGAAAACCACTTATGCTGTCACATTTCTATATTATGTACATACGCGCTAAAATATTTCCAAGAGAGAAATGAATGTCTCTTTCGAAGTAAACATAATAAAATAAATAATTAACTTCTTCTGGCAAAATATTAATATAGTGACAGAGAAGCGTTTTGATGAACAATCACCATTAATATTTCAAGGAAATAACAAAGTGTCTAATAAAGGCGGATAACTTTCAGGAAAAATAACTGAAGGTGAAAAGAAACTGCGAAAGAATTTGGCACAATTTCCTAACAAGAAATTAGTTTGAGTTTATTAATTAAAAGTAAGTATTTTTAAATGTTCGTAATATTTCTTAAGAATCGAAAGAATGGAATCTCTTTATAAAAGAGCGACGTCCAATTTTCTAAACCAATTTGTGAAATATTACCAATATAATTTTATTTCCATCGCTGCTACGCTGTAGGTCTTTTCTACGGAGCCCTTCCTTTAATCGATGAATTATAATGTGTTTTATGGTATCGTTTAGATGGTAAAACAGAATACCGTAACTTATATTTATGGCACAATTTTATTGGTCATGATTCGTGTCACTTTGAATTTCGGTACATAAGAATAATTATAACTTAAACATAGATAGATAGTGTTTGTGGCTGGCACGGAAAACATTTAAAACATGTTTTCCTTTGCCATCACGTTTCATGACGTTTGTAATTACAAACGCTCGCAGCAAAGATTAAACCGCAGTAATAACATTTAGAAAACTTTTTGCCACAACAATTTCGTGTTGCTACGCCGTAGCTATTAGCTACGAAAGTCTACGAGCTGTAACCATTCAAGTAATGGGTACTAAACCGCTCGACCAGGACAGCTACAAAGATAACTTTTATTTCGAAAATGGATCGAGAAACATTGTTAAATGGAGCCTCGCATCTCTCAAACAGCAAATTCAGTAGAACCCCCAACATCAATAAAACCACGGATCTAAATGCCGATAGCAATAAAATTCTACGTTACTTTGTATTCAACCAAAAAAGCATTAACGAACCAAACCCAATTCCATCTGGACGAAAAAAAAAACAAAATCCTATTAACATAATAGAAAAAAGGTCCTCACATATTTTGTATTCCATTGGCGTGATGTCCCCGGAGTGGAATCTTTCCGCACTCGAAAAAACCGTCCAAACATAAATCATGGAATTAGAACATCAACACGAATAAATACGTTTTCGAATTTGAATTCACTCGCGCACGTGAGTTCGGGTGTGTTCGGAAATCGTCGAGAGCGTTCGGGGAAACGCGTCCGTTCGCGACGGGGGTCTGACGTCGAATGCCTGCAGGTGCGAACCTATACAGACTGAAGGGACGGCCGCTCGTCGCTATTGATATACGTTCGACTTGAGAAAGAGATATTATTATACGCCGCCGCCGCGTAAAATATATCCAACGACATACTACAAGCTAAGTGTCGTTAGCTTGTTGAATATAGGCTCACTTTTAAATATGCAGATGGACGGAGTTGGACTAATTATAAATTCCATAATTATGATAATTTAAAATGCGGGTTAGGAACGCAAAATGTACAGTTAATATTTAATGCCAGACTTTATACAAAATTGATTCTGTGGAGCTTTTTCAAGTTAGGTGTATCTTAACAGTTTGTTCACACTACTCGTTAATATTTATATATATCCACCTAATACTTATTTGGAATAGATTTGAATATTAAAACATTTATTATAGTATTCATTGAAATTGTAAACTCTTATTTTTACACTAAATAATTATTTCACTTGAAATTACACACTGATTTGATGGTAGTAAATTATTTATTCTTCTATTTCAAGCCAAAATCTTTTCAATAAATAATTACCTGTTCTCCTTTAGGTGTAATCAAACATTTCAGTTAACAAGATTTAATTAAAAGTCGTCTTACATTTATTGGGCATTGAATTATTCACCGCCAACAAGTACAAGTGAAATGTATTTTTTACCCGCTAAATACGTATATCTCAGTTTTTGTATGATTTTATCCGTGTCATAAAATTTCCTGATAATTTATTTAATTTTAATATATAAGTAATATTACAATGATAATAATTTATTTCAATTGTATACAAAATAATTTAAATATAATTAAATATGTAAAAATTAACGATTCAAGAAAGTGTAGTCGTAGCCGAGGTTTTATTCCATGTCATTGAAAAAAAAAAATATATTTTTTAAGTAGGTTTATTGATTTACGGTCATAGCAGACTTGTCAAAAAGATTCATATTTAGATGCATAGTTAGTCCATCACTAGTTGTTAGATCATAATAGTACGTACATTATGTCTAATTCACACAAACCTCACAATAGAATAATGTGGTAAAACCTACATCGTATATCTTGTGATTTGTTGACTGATCGATGCTGGTTTATAAAATTCGAATGAGGATAGTCAGAGGTATAGCCTCGTTCGGCAGGGCCCACATAATACCAGCATCGTGGCTCACGCCGCGACTTATGCTGAGCGAGGTCCTTTTATTCCGGACGCCACCGCAGATGATCGGGCCGTCAGTGCGTTGCATTTAGGATGCTTACTTTCATTATTATTGTTTTTATGGTTTTGGTTTGTTTTTCTTTTGGATGTTTTCCCTGTGTATTGATTTCCATGTAGTTTCTGTCCTGTGTTAAATGTAATGTACCTGTCTGTCTGTGTCTGTGGTGTCCTGAAGTAATAAATGTTTCTTTCTTTCTTATATAGCAGCCTTCACGTGATTAACTAAGTATCCACGTTCCACCTCACGAGACCAACCAAGTAGTGATTAAAAACTTATATGTAGTTAGATACAGTCCTTCGTCATAGATTTACACAGTTACTCAGTTTCCTTCACTATTTACAGCTTTATTTTAGTAATGGCTTTTCTTCCGCTAAATTTCCCTTCGATCGCTGCGCGGCAAACGGAAATTCCGGTTTAAAATGTTTCGCAAAAGGATACAAGAGAGATATTTATAAACGTCAAAACGATGCCATTGTTTTTTTTTACCGTTTAGAGTCGTCCCTAAATACCTATTCATATTAAAAGCAAAAACAAAAATGACAAAATTAGAAGCCAGACGATCTATGAAATACGATGTTTTCCTGCTTCAGAGGGCACCTTAAGCAGTCAGTCCTGGTTGCAATTTACGTAAGTAAATAATATATATACACGTTACTTGAGCCATACATAAACTTAATAATCAAATCACCCGATTGACCGAAAAATACGATGATTCCGTGCTTCAGAGGGCGCGTCAAGCAATCAGTCCTGGTTGCAATTTATGTAAGTACTTAAGTAAGTATATACACGTTACTTGAGCCATGTCAGACGTCTTTGGCAGCTCAATAATGACCCTGACACCAGGGTTGATGGGGTCAGTCATAGATCTCATAACCCACAAGAGCGAAGAAGTACTCAAACATGTGTAATGGGGCGGACAGAGCACAAGTAATCACAATAAAATACAATGTATAGTTTTAAAAATAAAATAATATAAAAACAAAAAATAAAACGAAGCATTCGACAGTTTATACTGCGTAACTGCGAGTCGGTTTTGTCCAACAACGGTATACATAAAATCCTTTTAAAACTTTTCTAAAGCTGATACCATGAGCCATATTTTTTTCTATCACATTTTTTCCTGAAACGTTACACTTTTATTGAATGAACGCATAGCTAAAATCTGAATAGAAGCACACAGACGCGACATCCCATACACACATATGCACTGATCGTCAAACATATCGCTGTCGACCATTTTACCATTACCATCATTGTGTCTTCTACTCGTCGGAAACTAAGGTTGAATTTTGTCTGTTTTGGACACAGTTAAGTTGGCAAACATTGATGTATGTGCGCAGCGATTAATCACAGGATTAATCTGCAGATCAATTACCAGATATAGCGGGTAATCGGGCAAACTGATTGCTTCCATTGACAATTGAAAAGTTGAGCAGTCAGGACCTCCGTGATGGATAAATCATTTACACTTGGAGAGGTTTTTCCCGGAAAGAGAAGGTTTATTAACTCTAACGAAATTCTTTTTAAGGCTGTCTTGTAAATACAGGCTATTATGTTAAATTATATGTTATTATACGTGGACAATACCTACAGTTCACTTGATAAATGGGCACGACCAAAAATAAAACGGTTTTTGTTTGTGTGGTCCTCTTCGAAACCTCGATTCTCGTATTATAGGGACCACCCTATAATATTGTAATTACCAAATTACAAGATGTTTTTTCAACCTTCGAGTTTCGTTATCTGTAGTATAATAATAATAGATATTTATTTCCGACACAAGATCCATCGAGTTAGAAACAAATAATAATAATATAATACAATACAATAATTAATAAAAGATAAATAACAAATTGCTTTAAAATAAAATATAAATATTCCAAAAAGGGAGCATTTTTAATTGAGCTTTTTAATAGTTACTTGCGTGTACTTTTGTTTCTTTTTGTTTTTAGTTTTAGTTTTAATTATTTCTTGCTGTTATTTTTAAATAAATTTGATAGTAACATTAAAAAAAAGTGAGAAATGCAATAAAATTCTTGTTACAGAGTAAATACACAAAATGTATCAAGTTTTAATAAATATAAATAAGTAAAACTTTAAATCACAACTTTTAGCCATCGTTTGTACCAAGAAGTGCCTAACATCCTTAGTTGCAGTTCCTTGCAAGAACATTATTCGACCGATACAGATGAGACATGAAAGAGGCAATCCTGTTTCTCACAACTGCATTAAACGTGTTAACTCTTGCCTCAAAAAAACATGTATAGGCTTTTGTTACTATTATCCACTGTTTCAACAGTAGTGCAGCAGCTTAGCGTACAAATTCAAAATTCAAATTCAAATAATTTATTTTCGGACCATAATAACGTCCATAGAAAAAATAAATAATAATAAACACTAAATAAGTACAAAAATTGTTAAAAAATAAAAGTACAAATACATAAAAAATATAAACAAGAAATTTAAATTAAAAATCAATAATAAAATTTACGTTACAATAAAAAAAAAACACAAAATCAATATTAAATTAGATGGCAGAAATGTAGTGTGGAATACAATCAAGAATTAATATTATCATTTCCTTTTTTTTTTTCTAAAATTATTCCGTCTAAAACGTGCGCGAAGCCCCGACAACATGGACACCGACCCAGTGTTTAAGCACAGGGCCATCGACTCGCCCGGCTACAACCTCCAGGAGACCGTTGGTGCTGTTCCACGTCCTATGCCACAGCGAGGCCACCGTCTTTCGCACTATGGCATAAAAGTCATCTACGTTAGCCTCGGCAAACATTCCCGACGCGCTGCAGTAGCGAGGCAGCCCCAACAGAATCCTGAAAGCGTCATTGTATTGAACACGCAGGGCGCAAAGATTTCACGCATTGTGTTATGTACGGTCACGAGTACTAATATGTATACTTTGATATCATGTCACATTAACTTTTTTGACTAATTCAACAGTAAGTCTTATTCTCACCCTCCCTAAATATGAAAGTACGACAAGGTTCTAAAGTGGGTACATGATATTGCTCATGACATGACTGTATGTAGTGGGTAGATCGCAAAAACTGAGCCTCTGCCTGAGATAACGGTGTGCCGGCATCGCGTAATTTGGCCAATTATTTCACTATGTGCCCAATATAATGTTGGGCAGATGGATGGGTACAACGCGTTTGTCGATTTTCCGTACTTAGTCACTCCAATAAGTTGATCCAATCGGGTACCGCTACCAAGTCACTACACTTATTTATATTATCAAGCTTTCACATAAATCGACTTTCATTCAAACTACGTACACGAAATTCATAATGAGAAAGATAATTATTAATAAACGCAGCAAATAGGGTGGTAGTAGGGATGCTTCATATAATTAAAGTTTAGAAACAATTTAAAAACTATCCGGGATTTCATACAAATTATGCTATAGTGCAGCAAAATTAAAGTTGAAGTAGTCTACAAATTAATAGTTTCAAATTAGAGTTGTATTTCTGGAATACGTAGTTTGCAGTGAAACTAAACAATAGTAGGTAATTAATATTCATATATTACATATACATACATAAACTCACGCCTATTTTCTACCGGGGTAAGAAGAGAGTTCCATTTGCTTTGACCCTGACATACTTATCTTGCTTCCTCCACATTCATCAATCGTTTCATACACGCACGCCGGTTTAAAGTAGATCTTATTGAACTGTTTCTAAGGACATCTCATATTTGGTCAATGCACGTCCTTCTAGGATTAGTCAATTATTACACTTTAAAGGATAAATCAAGCAGCACTTTCTCTTCCTCCACCTTCTTTATAACGTCTTCTTTCTCTTCTTAATTCTTCTTTGAAAAGTATTTTACAACTGTTATTATCTCTTCATAATGTAATGTAGCAGTGTATGTATCTATTTATTTATTTATTAAATACCACTACATCATATATATAAAACACTAACAAATAAGACAATTACTTAAATTAAGACTTATTAATATGACAATTACAGTGTACATAGCATCTACAAATTAGTAATTTAGCAGCAGTCTATTTATCCTGAACTGACAAATATGAATAAAATATAAAATTAAAGTAGAATAACATAAAAATATATGAATTTACTTATGACTATATTATAGTTTAGAATTTGGACTTAAGTATTTTAGGACATTTCTCACAAAATTTGAATGAGTGTCATGTATCTCAGTGTATGTATCTTGTCTAAAGATTTAAGCATCATCTATCGTAGGGGCACAAAAACACCGCTTATCGCTATTTGTGGTGATTAAATTACGTTGAATAAATGATTCTGATAATTATCTGATATATATGTGAATGTATGTATACAGGGTGTTAGTGACATCGTAACGAATACTGAGGGGGATGATTCAGACCATGTTTCTGAGTTAATATCAAGTGGAATTTTCCGTCGCAAAATTCATGTTTTTTCTTTTTTTTTTTAATTATTTTGAATTCTGTACTTTTGCGATCGAAAATTCCACTTGATATTAACTCAGAATACTGACTTAAATCAGCCCCCTCAGTATTCGTTACGATGTCACTTACACCCCTTACCAGTACTACAGGTAGCCATACAAGTAGGTATGGGTGTTAGTGACACCGTAACGAATACTGAGGGGGATGATTCAGACCATGATTCTGAGTTGATATTAAGTGGAATTTCCTGTTGGAAAATTTATGAATATTTTTAATTTTTTTCTTAAATTATTTTCCGTTCCATACTTTTGCGACGGAAAAATCCACTTGATATCAACTCAGAATCATGGCCTGAATCATCCCTAAAAGTTTTCGTTACGATGTCACTAACACCCTGTATACACGTATTGATATTATTATATTATTGTATGTCGTTTCCATATTTTGTACGTGCTAAGCTGCTGCAGTACTGTTGTCAAAAACAGTGGACAAAGCCTATAAGTACCCGGTTTTTGAGGCAAGAGTTATTCTGATTATTATCTTTTTGCACACATGGCATATATGTAGAGGTATATACACGTATTTATTTATATTATTATATTTATATTATTATATTTATCATTAATAAAAATAATGTATTTATTACTTTCCATTGTTCATTCTTGTACAACGTTATATTAATTTTGTCCTAGATGTACATATAGGTTACCTGAAAACTTTCACTACCTTAGCTATAAGGCCGGCTTTTGTACCATTTGCCTAACTGTGTTGTTTGTGTTGTAGGTATATTATGTTCATTTAGTGCAATAAATAACAATTTACAACACTTTTAACGCGTCTCCGATAACGGGTGAGGGTGAAAAATCAGTGTGGGCCCTTAGCTTTTCGGTGCACGCCTATTTCCCAACAGGGTAAGCAGAGACTATTGAATTCAATTTGGTTCGACCTTGACACACTTTCTACTTACTAATTATTTGTATGTCTATAAAATACCTACTCGCAGAAGGCAAAAGGGAAACCATTGCCCTATTTTTCCCTAAAAAGTAGCAAGGAGAATTCAACACCGGCAAGAGCGTGGCGCTTAAATTAGTGATGTGACTATAAATACTATACTTAAACATTTTTTTTTATCTAATATAATCAACATTTGGAATCGATAAAGTTATTTGGTGTCATTGACCTCAAAGACGAGTAGTCAATGAAGTATAAGCAGCATAATACTTTATAAGTGGATCTTTGTGTTTCAACCATAATATTATAGAGGTATAAAACAAAATCCATCAAAGTTCCTTTGAACAACTCATTCAAGAGTATTAGACATATAACATGGTATTATAATACATTACCAACTTACATAAATGACTATTTAATACTCAAGACAGAATACTTAGTAATATATCAAATTCTACTTTAATTTGTATAGAATTTGTTAAGAAACTTGGGTACTTAATGTGAAAGCAATTTGAATAGACATTGACTTACAAGTTAGTTGAAGTATACTTACCTAGCCACCAGATCAATTGACATAAGTAATCATAAGCCTTATTATGACAAGATAAAATAAATGGCGTATAGTCATAGAAAAATATTTCAATTAAGTACCAAACTTCTGTTGCTAGGTTTTTATTGAATCGACTCCGAGAAAGATTGTTTACTTCTTCATAACTACACTCGTAATTCCTAATGGAGTGGGCAGAGCCACAATGATAAAAGGCACGAAAAATTGCAACAAAACGCACTGACGTTAATATTATCAAAAGGTATAATAATGTCACCCTTATCATTTTAAAAACAATATTCCTTTTGTCAAACAAGCCAATTCTTATTCCGCGCAGACGTTACATTATCACATTACTTATTATTCTTTCTTAAGCTGTAACCAGACCAAAAGTGCGCGGAAGAATCCGCGTTGTACGTACCGTCAAAATTTTAAATTATTGGAAATTCGAATCATTACTATACGAGAAAATAAGGTAGATTTTCTTTTTGTTGATATGAAAAAATCTGATGACATAATGTCACTGGATGGCTTCAGTGGTCCAGTGGTTGAGCGTTAGGCTCACGATCCGGAGGTCCCGGGTTCGAATCTCGGTGAGGACATACCACAAAAATCACTGTGTAATCCCTAGTTTGATTAGAACATTACAGGCTGATCACCTGATTGTTCGAAAGTAAGACGATCCGTGATTAAGAAGGCACGTTAAGCCGTTGATCTCAGTTACTACTTACTGATGTAAGTACGTGATCGTTACATGAGTCACTAATAACCCTGACACCAGGGTTGATGAGATTAGTAATCCACCACAACCCACGCGATAGGAGACTGGACGGCATACTAATTTTTCAGAAGAAAATGACCTTCTGTTCTGTGACAGTGAATATAATTTCGTATAAAAGTTTAAGTTCCGGCAGCGCGTACGATGCGGAAGAATTTTGATTTGTTGGCACATTTATACCTGACATCTTCACATTTAGGGGCCGAAACCCCAATACTTTTCGCGCACACTCTTGTCAATATGCCAAAAGCGTTATCCTGCGAGCATTTCCATACATTTCAATATATTATGAAGGCTAGGATCGGTGGCCGGGGTCTTTCCCTCGTCGTTGTATAATAAAAATGAAAGGCTCTTTGCTTAATGTCTTTAATAGGACAGGATGACTACGGCTTAATAGATTTCAGAAGATTTTTATGTTTGTTATAAAGATATGCAACAAATGCCTCAAAAGGGGTTGTAGAGTGCGTGAGAGGAATCGTTATTTTTGAAGTAATGAAAAAATGGATGAAAATTCTGAAAAGTGTGTAATGACAAAAAAAATGAAAAAAAAAAATGTCGTAGCAATTTTTATACTTTATTCAATAATAGAACTTTTTTCTCTAAGACGCATCGTTTGTAAACCCCAAAAATGGGACCTTTCCCCCCTCCCCCACTCCGGCTCGCCCCCTAGACATGGGATCTTTTAGCATGTTAACACCGTAAACACCCTGAACACATTTCTGAAGAGAAACCTTATGATCTCTCTCACGCACTCTACAACCCCCTTTATTGTCCGGAATATGTGCTGTAGATTTAAATTAATTTATTGATTACATATACACAATTTATACGTTTCACTACGTTTATTTTTAACCCTTTCACTGACGTGTCATTGTTTATAATGAGGAACTATCCAATCTATGTTTACCAAAAACAGTAGACATTGCTTTGTACAGCTTTAAAATTATAATTACTTATTTTCACATTACTCGGATATATAATTATTCACAAATACAATATAATGGCAGAAACATAATATAAAAACAATTGTTACTTGATATTTGGATCACATTGGCCCCGATTCCTGCAGACACCACCTAATTTTATTTTAAGTTATATCCGTCATTTTCATATCCGTCGAAAAGGAAAGGGACGGATGATTCACAGCTCTTAATTTTAGGAAGAATGAGTAAATGAATGAATAACCCGGGCGAATCAAAAGGTACGTCGCTGGTATGCAAACCGTTTGACGTGATGTCTACTTAACTGTGTCGGGTTATTGACTGATGTAAAATTTTTAGACGGTTGGTTTAGATTTGTGCTTAAAATTGACGTGTGTTCCATAAATTTTATGCTTGTCGATTACCCGTCCCTTTCCTTTTCGGCGGATAAGAAAATGACAGATATAACTTAAAATAAAATTAGATGGTATTTTACAGGAATTAGCACCATTATGTATATAATTATGTTGCTACCTATATTGCTTCTCTTTGTTTTAATCAGAATAATAAATGCTGGAAGATGTAATTGTGCCTGGGTGTAATAAAAATGATCATAATTTATACTCAAAAACAAAGATTTAAGATGCATATTCCTCTTATTCATGAAACTAGAATGTTAAACGAAGGAAATGTGCCATATAAAATGTAACTTTTTTATTGTTTTCTATTACTTACCTTTGTTTATTCTAAATTGTACATTAATATGTTATAATGGAAAACGCGTTGCGGGCAGCGCAGGACCGATCGTCATGGAGATCCTTGGGGGAGGCCTATGCCCAGCAGTGGGCGTCGTACGGCTGATGATGATGATGATGTTATAATAGTACTGTTATGAAAGGCTAGCTCACCGGTTTATTTAAAAGTGTTTGGTAATAACAAATGTTCAGGACCTCCGCGATACAGGGTTTCCCTAGTGCGGGGTCCGCCAGTAATGTATACATGTTTAAGTTTTTTGATAAATAAACATATTCTATTCTATTCTAAGGAAAATCTATACAGCGCCATCTATATTGTTTTTGAAGAACGTAGCTTGAAAAATCCCGCATTGTGTGGGACCTGGAATTTTAAATCCTTCTATGGGCGTAACGTCAGGGAAGGTGCTAAGACATTATATAAGGCAATTATAGAACTCATAATTTTGTACCTACTGTAATACTTAAATATTTAAAATGATTTGGAAAGTGTCTATTATGGTTTGAATTCATGTTTGGATCATACATAATAGACTAGTTTCCAACTAGTCAAACCAGTAACTTTTTACTAAACGTCGAAACACGAAATTGAAACATGAAAAAGCACACTGTGACGTCATGGAAAAACGTGATAAAATGTCGGACTTATTATCAAGTTTTTCTTCATTAAAATTCATAAATAAAATAGAAAAAGGAAATGTTTTTCGTTAGTTTTAGATCTGCTTTTATTTAGTTAACAGAATTTCATAATTTATCTTAAACCCAGTACACGACCCAGTTGATGACACCACGTGCTTTTGTGGATTTGTGACAGGACATAATAAGACCTAAACATGGCTGGCGAGGAGTGGTTGTATTTTACTATACACCTCTGCCTACCCCTTCAGAGATACAGATGTGATGGTGTGTTATGTTCTATCTATGGCCGAGAAGAAGCGATGTAAGAATTTAAAAATATCTACATGCAAACGCAGCCCTAGTTTCAAAGTCCAAAGATAAATGGATCGTTTTATACAAAATAAATTATTTCCCTAAGCTTCAGATTACGCTCTTCGTAATGTAATTTCCCTAGGAATAGTATTAATCCCAGTTTCAATATGTTCGCCTGTGGTCTGGACGTGCAGCCATAATTTATAGTTCAGGAGTAGGGTTGACCGTGAAGGGAAATTGAGAATTTTTAATACACACGGAACTTGGTAGAATTTTACCGAACGGTCGAAGCGAATTTAATATGTATTTATAGAACCTTTATAATCAAAGGAACTATTGAAGAACCAGAAACCTTAGACACGACAGCTTAATTTTTGCCACCTTTAGGTCATCATCATCATCATCATCAGCCCATTAACGTCCCCACTGGAGCACGGGCCTTCCCTATGGATGGATAGGGAGATCGGGCCTTAAACCATCACATGGGCCCAGTGCGGATTGATGGTTATTAACGACTGCTAATGCAGCCGGGACCAACGGCTTAACGTGCCTTCCGAAGCACGGAGGAGCTCGAGATGAACTAATATTTTTGTTTTTTTT